>NW_019942528.1:150220-232707 GCF_002910315.2 Salvelinus sp. IW2-2015 | reverse complement strand
AGTGTATTAGTCTATAAATAAATCTCTTTGCCAAAATGTGTCATCTCTCCCATGTCTTATTCGACTAGTAGTTGTTCTGAAATGTTTATTGCTTGCCTACATTTGACTCCCTCCTCTATGTTTCATATAACACACGTACATGAATTATTAATTTCCGTTGCCTGTCCTGACGTGAAGTTTGTTCTATAGAAAGTATTTGACTCTGATGTGTGCCACAGAAAGTATTTGACTCTAGCCACAAAATTAAGAAAATTAGAAGGGGGGGGGAGTTGGCTTGGCCATTTTTTTGCCATCTTCCCCCAATCTATCTTTGGACTGCAAGGCCTGGCACACTTCAGAATAATTTTGGTAGCTCATGTTGACCGGTAGTGTGTGCCACAGAATGCAAAATTAGAGTATAAAGAAACATGAACATGTATTTTAATAACATTTTGTAATGCTTAAGAAAATAATGATAATACACAAATATTATCACACAATGACACAAAAACATCACAGAGTTAAGTTTGTTAACGAACATTAAGTAAGAAATACAAATTTCGATCTTTGCGTAATAAGATATAAAATTACAATAAATCAAATATAAAAAGACAAATAACATAAACAAATATTGGAAAGCTGCAACAGCTCGACTGAACATTTAGTCCACTTTTTATGGAAAGTTTTCCAGGTGATACCGTCGCCTGGAACTCGAGCCTAACCTAGTCCTGACAGGCAGCGCAGACATAATCCTCCAATAATGGGATGGTTTTCATACAGGACTGGTGGAACCATCGTGGGCGGCGGTCACAACCAATCTGAAATTTATGATGAAAAATGTTAATATATTTAAAACATTAAATACATTTTCTTGAATTACAATTATTTCATTATCAGACAAAGCGGATGATACTACCGCTAGAAAAATGACTGTTTATACAAATTCGTACTCCTAAAAATGTGCCTTTTTTAGAAGTGAACAAGCAATTACCCAGTTAGTGTCTTCTTCATTATTGTCCACCTCTCCACAGAAGTGGCACAGTTGGCTCAGGCCATCATATAAATGTTTTTTTTAATCTATATTAAATAATAAATTGAATATACGAGTGTTTTGGAGGAGAGTGACTGCTATTTCTTCTCATATGATGTTAACATCTTTGTCCGTATTTGAAAAGACAACTGACTCCTCCAGAACACGTTTAGCAAATTGGGTAAAAAAAATGGATGTGCATTTCAGTTTTCCCCAACAAAATTATGTTACACTTAAGATTCTAATTTGCAAGTATACAACGACACAGCTAAAATATAATTTGACAGTTCTGTTTTGCCTTTTAGTCAGTAAGTTAATTGTACATTACTTATACTCTCATACTTACTTTCAAGGCAAAGACCCCACAAGAAGTAACATCTTGTTGGCATGGGTGAGGAATTACCACACCCACCTGGAGTGTGGGTGTGGCATGGGTGAGGAAGGGTATCACGCTCCCATCTGGAGATATTACACCCCTTCTCTCTCAGGAATGATCTGAGCATATATGTTAATAAAAGTACAGCATTTTGAAACACTTTATTGATTACAATATAGAGATTAATAACAGAGGGGAATCCGAGAATGCAGGGATTCCAGCAGGGTGTGAGTTGAAGTCAAATTTGGAGCTGACAAGGGCTGGAATGTAAATGATGTGATCATTTTGGATTATGTAACATCTGAGAATGGGCAGGCATTCCCTCGGAAGAGCATCTCAGTCTTGCTGATTTATGTGCTGTCATCCATGTGGAAATGTCACCTGCATATCTGATGTAGGAAAAGAGATGAGAGATAAGTTGAGTGTCCTGTGAATATGTATATGTACTGTACATGTGTGAGTATGTGTAGCTATATCTTGGTATATATTTATTTTAATTTCTATTATTAGTATTATCATTATTGTGTTTTGTGGTTGAGGGGTGGGGGGAGGTTGATGGGGATGGTGGAGGTGCTGGGGGTGTCCTATTGAGGGCGAAGGGACCTATTGGGGAGGGGATTCTTCATGGAAAAACATTCAAAGTTTTGTTTATTATATTATTATACATTGATGTTTTTCTTCTATTTCTATTTTTTTCTATTATAACAGTTTACAGTGATTATGGATATGCACTCATGTTGACTTATATACACTGCTCAAAAAAATAAAGGGAACACTTAAACAACACAATGTAACTCCAAGTCAATCACACTTCTGTGAAATCAAACTGTCCACTTAGGAAGCGACACTGATTGACAATAATTATCACATGCTGTTGTGCAAATGGAATAGACAAAAAGGTGGAAATTATAGGCAATTAGCAAGACACCCCAAAAAAGGAGTGATTCTGCAGGTGGTGACCACAGACCACTTCTCAGTTCCTATGCTTCCTGGCTGATGTTTTGGTCACTTTTGAATGCTGGCGGTGCTCTCACTCTAGTGGTAGCATGAGACGGAGTCTACAACCCACACAGTGGCTCAGGTAGTGCAGTTCATCCAGGATGGCACATCAATGCGAGCTGTGGCAAAAAGGTTTGCTGTGTCTGTCAGCGTAGTGTCCAGAGCATGGAGGCTACCAGGAGACAGGCCAGTACATCAGGAGACGTGAGGAGCCGTAGGAGGGCAACAACCCAGCAGCAGGACCGCTACCTCCGCCTTTGTGCAAGGAGGTGCACTGCCAGCGCCCTGCAAAATGACCTCCAGCAGGCCACTATTGCTATTGCACCCTACCTACATTCTTAAAACTAAAAAAGAAAAAGTGTAAAAAGATGTAGGTAAAGCCACAAGAGGGAAAAGCACGATGGGATGGGATTGAGGGATGGGTAAGAGAGAACAGTATAGGGCTCTGAAAACTATTATTGCTGGAATAACCACTTCCTTCTAGTCTAATACTTCCTGTGGCACACATCAGAGGGATGATAGGTCGCCAAAAACGATTCTGAAGTGTGCCAGGCTTCGGCAGGCAAGAAAATCCCCCCTTTATAATTTCCTTAATTTTGTGGCTAGATTCAAATACTTTCTGTGGCACACATCAGAGTCAAATACTTTCTATAGAACAAACTTCACGTCAGGATAGGCAACAGAAATTAGTAATTAATGTATGTGTGTTTATTAAACATAGGGAGGGATTAAAATGTAGGCGAGCAATAAACTTTTCAGAACAACTACTAGTCGAATAAGACATGGGAGAGATGACGGATTTTGGCAAAGAGATTTATTTATAGACTCATACCCTTGAACAAATAGCCGCACCGAAAACTGCGGCATTACTAGTGCCTCACACAATCAAACAGACATAAAAAATCGAATGAAATTCAGCCGAACTTGATCAGAAATCTCAACTAGCAAGCAAGTCGCAGCAATGAGAATTGAGTGCGTGCGCGTTCAAGTGAAAGGGGGGGGGGGGGGGGATTCCTGGCAGGTGGGAGCTTTTTGGCACAACACCTGCAGTACGGTACACGGCAGTTTACTTTGGACATACTGTTGTGTCGGCTCCGGACCCCGCGTTTCACCTGTGTTTACCTCAGATGCAGACGTTTCGAATTTACATCCCTATTGATCCCAGAGTGCAACGCGGTGTTTATGTTGTAAAAATGAAGTAGGGCCATTGACTTTGTGTAAACCAGCAAATCAAGGAGCTCACATGAATCATATATGCGTTTGAATGCACATTATTCAAATGTTTGCCTACCTCAGTACAGGGTAGCTTAAAACAGCATGAGCTTCTAAGGGGCCTTTATTTTAAAGTTGTTATCAGCTTATCTCATCTAGTTTGAAAACATTAATTTATAGCAGGTGGAAGTTACAACTACACTAACTTCGAAACACAAATGAGTAGGAAACGATTTGGGCCCATATATGATGTACTTACAAGGATATTTCCAGTGTTATTACTATGGTGTGAGTACATATAAAGGCATGTTTTTCTTGTCCGAAAGTACTTATTAAACTGTGAGTGTCCTTTTCCCCAGGCACCAGGAGGAATGATCAACAGCCACAGCTTCAGTTCCAGAGCCTATTTCTTTGACAACCCCCGGAGGTACGACAGCGATGACGACCTGTCCAGGAGCATCAACTCCAGAGCAGATCGACCGAGGTGGGTAACATTCAATTCAGTCACCTATATAACATCTTATACTGAACAAAATTATAATGTTTAAAGATTTTGTTGAGTTACAGTTCATATAAGGACATCAGTGAATTTAAATATATAAAGTAGACCCTAATCTATGGATTTCACATTACTGGGCAGGGGCGCAGCCATGGGCAGGCCTGTCCCACCCACTGGGGAACCAGGCCTAGCCAATCAGAATTTGTTTCTCCCCACAAAAGGGCTTTATGACAGACAGAAATTACGCCTCAGTTTCATCAGCTGTCCGGGTGGCTGGTCTCAGACGATCCTGCAGGTGAAGAAGCCGGATGTGGAGGTCCTGGGCTTGTGTGGTCTGCGGTTGTGAGGCCAGTTTGACGTACTGCCAAGTTCTCTAAAATGACGTTGTAGACGACTTATAGTACAGAAATGAACATTAAATCTCTGGTGGACATTCATGCAGTCAGCATGCCAATTGCATGAGCCCTCAACTTGTGACATTGTGTTGTGTGACAAAACTGCACATTTTAGAGTGGCCTTTTATTATCCCCAGCACAAGGTGCATCTCTGTAATGAACATGCTGTTTAATCAGCTTSTTGATATGCCACACCTGTCAGGTGGATGGATTATCTTGACAAAGGATTTAATGCTCATTAACAGGGATGTAAACACATTTGTGCACAAAAGGTGAGAGAAGTAAGATTTTTGTGCGTATGGTAAATTTCAGGACATATTTATTCCAGCTCATGAAACATGGCACCAACACGTTACAAATAAAATTGTATTGGTCACAAACACATATTTAGCAGATGTTATTGCGGGTGTAGCTAAATGCTTGTGTTCGTAGCGCCGACAGTGCAGTAGTATCACATAATACACACAAATCTAAAAGTAAAATAATAAAATTCAGAAATATATAAATATTAGGACGAGCAATGTCGGAGTGGCAATTGACTATAATACAGTATATACATATGAAATTAGTAAAACAGTATGTAAACATTATTAAATTGACCACTGTTCCATGTCTATGTACATAGGACAGTAGCCTCTAAGGTGCAGTGTTGAGTAACCGGGTGGAAGCCGGCTAGTGATGGCTATTTAACAGTCTGATGGCATTGAGATAGAAGCAGTTTTTCAGTCTCTCTGTCCCAGCTTTGATGCACCTGTACTGACCTCGCCCTTCTGGATGATAGCGGGGTATCCAGGCCATGTCTCGGGTGGTTGATGTCCTTGATGATCTTTTTGGCCTTCCTGTGTCATCGGGTGCTGTAGGTGTCCTGGAGGGCAGGTAGTGTGCCCAATTGTGCATCTGTAAAAGTTTTTGAGGGCTTTAGGGGCCAAGACAAATTTATTCGGCCCCCTGAGGTTGAAGAGGCGCTGTTGCGCTTTCTTCACCACACTGTTCATGTGGGTGGACCATTTCAGATTGTCAGTGATGTGTACGCCGAGGAACTTGAAGCTTTTCACCTTCTCCACTGCGGCCCGTCGATGTGGATGGTGGGGGACGTGCTCCGTCTGCTGTCTCCTGAAGTCCACGATCAGCTCCTTCGTTTTGTTGACATTGAGGGAGAGGTTATTTTCCTGCCACAACTCCGCCAGGGTCCTCACCTCCTCCTTGTAGGCAGTCTCGTCATTGTTGGTAATCAGGCCTACTACTGTTGTGTTGTCTGCAAACTTGATTTTGCGTTCATATTTTTGTTAAGTATATATCCCCTGTACACAGTTATTTATATTGCATCCGATATTGTCTGCATACAGTCACCTAAAACCATTCTATATCGCCTGTACAGTAACCTGTAACATCCAATATCCCACATACACAAACATAACATCCTACATTCCAGCCACAGTCAGCTATAACAACCTACAGTATATCCCCCGTACAGACACCGGTTACATCCTACATCTCCCATACAGATGTGATACAATGCTGAGTTAACCTTGTCTTTTCCATCCCACAGTAGTGTCTTGTCCACGCCCCAGTTGGGCCCCAGCTGGTACGGCTCCACCCAGAGGAACGGCAGCCTGACGGGGTTCCCCCAGCTCCCCAACGGCCCCCAAACCTCCACTGCCCCACTCCTCTTAGCCTATGGAAACATCCAGCCCGACCAGCACCATAACTACTACTCCACCCCCCAGAACTACTATGCCACCCCCCATAACTACTATTTCACACCCCAAAATCACTACTGCACTCCTCAGATCTAACAACCCCCACCAGCCCCAGTAGATACCCCTGAAAACAATATTTAACTCAGGAAAGGGCCGGTCCTGACCTTCAGCTACATGGCTACGGCCCTGGGAAAGCTTTTTATTTTCTTGATTTCTTACCTTCCATGAATATCAGCTGACAAACACAATCAGTGGGCGAATGCAATCATATTTGAAGTACATTCTATTTTATTTTCCCACCCATCTGTGTTTGGGGCTCACCTTTGACCTTTGGTGCTGTGGAGTTCATACAGGATGTTACCCTGGTGACCCTGTGACTGACACTGCGTGACTTCCTCATTCCAGCTATCGACCTGTCCCCTCCCCCACCAATGCTACTTACCTGCCAGCTTGTTGTAGCCATGGCGACGGAGTTGAGTTTTCCGGGGTCAGACGGGACCAGATGAGGGGAGGTCATTTGAGGTCAGCGGTGGTTAGGGAGCAGTCAGCTCAGTGATATTCCATTTATTAAAAAAGCTTTCCAATGTTTCTAGTTCAATAGTCCTGGAACATTCTACTATTCCTGAAAACTGGGGAGAGTCTGTAGAGGAAAATAAGGAAGTGTCTGTATGGGAAAGGATTGTGCATCTCAGCTTTTCCACACACACATACTGTATGTTTGTCGGACATCAGACTAGTAAGTCCTCTATCACTGTCAGGGACCAGACAAGTGCATGGACCAGCACTTATTTCGCCCCCCCCCCCCCCCCCCCACCCCTTGCCTATTTTGGTTCGGTCCAGTGGGAAGTTCCCCCCGCCACACCTTTGCACATAGACTCCCCTCCATGAGTCGGGAGGTGACATTTGCACTTAAAGAAATCCCCTAATTTCACATTCTGAGGACAAGATCCTGGCTTGAATGTAGACTCGGCTTCCTAATAAAATCTGACTATCAGACTGTTCCTGTGTGTTCCCTAGACCCTGTCTCACTTCCCTGTAGAACACTAGTTGATACCTGTGCAATGAGCCATCCATGACGATTCCCTTCCAAACCAACACCAATCGAGGCTATAATCATGTGCAATGCCCTCGGTATTCAAACCTAACATGCACTGGGACACCATGGGAAGTGTTAACACTGTGCATTTGAATCTTTCACTGCTGTCAAAGACAGTATGAAAGAGGAAGGCTACTTTTCCCAAAGCGCGCACAGATTGAGAGCTGGGCCTAAAAACGAGTCTCGAGCCTCCAGCTTGCCTAGCGGGACAATCCCAGGATGGTACACCTGCTCCTGTGGGCCGCCGTTTTGGCGAGGGGCCCCTGATGGAGCATAGACTTTGGGGGAACAATATGTTTCTGAATGAATGTTCTGCTCTGGACCCAGTAAAATGAATGTACGGACCAAGTGTGGATCGGCGGAGTGATGTTTTATAGTACAGTACTCCTTGCGAAGTCCTAGCCAGGGTCCAGATCTGTTTGTGCTGTCTTGCCAACTCTTAGGGTCATTGTCACCAGACAGCACAAACAGGCTTAAATATACCCTCTCTATCCTGACTATAATAGTATACAGTAGCTGTATCCATGTGCTAGTTTACGGCATCAAGCTCACCATCATTAGTCCCATCATTAGTCTGTTTGTGCTGTCTTGCCAAATCCTCTGGTCATATTCAAGCCATTGGCCATAAGTGAGACAGCACAGACAGATCTTTGACCAGGCTACACTATCGTACACCTGAAAATGTGCCATTAAATGTTACTGTTCATTTTTTTCCTTGTGGAAAACATCTAGCACAAAATGCTGTATATAACGAAAGTGATTAAGCTTTATGCCCTACTTATTTCCATTTTAACTGCATTCCATGTTTGTTTTTGTTATACTCCATGGCTACTAGTACTGCCCAGGTGTACAGGGCAAGTTTGTGTGTTCGTCTCTGTGTGAGTATGTGTTTGCTAAACTTGCTTATATGCACATCAAGGGTATAGGTAGGAGGTAAGACATCTCTTGGTTGTTTTTCACTGTTGAATAGAGTTTTGTGTTGTTTGCAAGAACCTGTTCAGAGAGGGAAAGAGGAATTGCAGTCTAAAAATGTGATTTTTATATTTGTTTTGCCTTTTATTTTCTTGATTTCTTACCTGCCATGAATATCAGCTGACAAACACAATCAGTGGGCGAATGCAATCATATCAGTACATTCTATTTTATTTTCCCACCCATCTGTGTTTGGGGCTGATGTCACCTTTGGTGCTGTGGAGTTCATACAGGAAGTGTTCAGTGGGACTGGAAGTGAGAATGTGTAACCTCAGGTTGAACTTCTCTCACCCTCCGAGGGCCACAAGCCAATTCCAGTAGGCTCTTTTTTTAATTAAAACAAATAATAATAATTTTAGAGGTGGATTCCTTAGGGTCATGGTATAAATAATCTTTCCCTTAACCTGCTTTGGAGTCTTAAACTAAGTTATTTTATTGTTGCTGTTAGCTTATGTGTAGCATACGTGTGTGATTGTTGCAGCAAATCTGTTAGTAAGCAGAGGATAGCAGGCAGCTATAATCAATGGGAAAATACTGACAGAGGTTCTCTGAAAACGTTTATATTTTAACCCTCATATCCAAGAGCATAAAGCATTCTATCCAGCATGACCGCAAATGATCCTTTAACAGCAACAATTGGGGAGATGCTGCATTCAAATGTAGGAGTTGAAAGTATTGTATTTTTATTGATCTTATTTTGTTTGTGAAATCTATTGCCGTCTCAGTTCTTGTCTCGCAAATAGCCTTTTATAATAATTATAATTTGTCTCTTATTCTTTGTTGGTGACCAATGAATATAACTCGTTTACCCATCTTTCATAGATCACTAAAGCTGTATATGCAAGCACTACCATGTTAAAATAAAGTTTTACTGCACTGTTTAAAAATAAAATAACTTTGTGTGTGCGTGTATGTTCAGGTCAACCTTGATTAATCCACCCCCAATCGAACAGTTAGAGGATTTGATAGAGGTGAAGGTCAACCTTGGTTAATCCACCCCCAATCGAACAGTTAGAGGATTTGATAGAGGTGAAGGTCAACCTTGGTTAATCCACCCCCAATCGAACAGTTAAAGGATTTGATAGAGGTGAAGGGGTCATAGTACTTGATCCTTGCCCTCTCGGTTATTGGTCAATATATTGAGGATGTGAGTGAAATGGCATTCAGTGTAATGAGAGCTGTCTTCACATATATCTAAGATATGTTTTTGACATCTAAAAAGCCCTGCAGCAGCAAATATCATGATTCTCTCCACAAATACTTTCTACCAGCACGTTTTAGTTGGCCAAACTGCTTTGAGACTGGAAAGACTTGGCAATTTCTTCAATAAATGACTTTGCCTATTGGTCTTGGGTCAAATATGGCTGTGGTATCTGTCAGAGGTCACCTGTTTCTGACCTCATTTGAAAACAGTATAAAACAGGTGTCCCCTACAGAATGAGAGGCTGCATTCAAGAGCACAATACGTAGAAAAAGAGCAAAGCAGGGTTGTGTTAATTAGGACATGTAATGGATGTTTTAAATTGTTTTGCAACGGAAAAACGAAAATGAGCATTTCTTATTGGATGTCCAGGTAGTTTCATCCCGTTTCGGTGGGCATTCTTCTGTGACTAATGAAGACGACCCAGTTCTCAAGGCTCAAGAAGCCTCTGGTTGTCACTGCGACTGATAAATCAACCATAAATATAAAATCGGCCACTTTCTCTGATGGTCCCAACCATAACCGGTGTGGTGTTAACGGTTTGCATTCCTAAGTACTGACCAACGTTAACATAGTTAACATAGTTCTCTCCTCTGTGGACGACTGGACGTCTAAATCGGGTCTTGTGTCTTGGCTGAACTCTCCTCGACTGATTGAATACGGGCTCGAGCTCCCGTGTGTTTTGACAGAGAAGACGGCCTTTCAATCCACCGTTGTATTCCCATTCCTCTCTGATCCAGAAACACTTGGGATCAAGTTGACTTCACAGAGTTACTTCTTATTCAGTTGGTGTTGATTCGCAGTTTATCCATAATCAACAACCTTCTGCCTTTACCAATATTCACAAGGATTCCTAAGCGTGTCAGTGTGAGGGGTTATCGAAGCCAGCATTTGCGTCACTTGGAACAGAGGAAACCCACAGCAGATTAGCAGTGGAATGCATTATAAAAAAAAAAAAAGTGTTTGTGTACTGGTGAAAAACAAATGTTTGTACTGGTGAATGCGCTAGTAAAGTACAGTGAGCTCCAAAGTATTGGGACAGTGACACATTTTCCGTTTTGGCTTTGTACTCCAGCACCTTGGACTTGACATTATACAATGCCTATGGGAGGTTAAAGTGCATTGGGACAAATTCACATGTTTTAAAGTAGTAAAAAGTGAAGTATTTGGTCACATATTCCATTGACCACATCAAGCTTTTGACTCTATATATGTGTTGGATGCATTTGCTGTTTGTATCGGTTTGTGTTGTTTCAGATTATTTTGTGCCCAATATAAATTAATGGTAACTAATGTACAGTATGGTGTCACTTTTGTGTGTCTAACTTTCTCACCTATCATTATTCACGATTCATTCAGTATTATCCGTAATCATGGTAGCATCCACACTAATGTAGAACTTTTTAGAAACCTTCTCTTATTTTCAATACAAGTGACTCCAAAATGACACAATATATTATTAACCATTTATTGGGCACAAAATAATCAAAACACAAAACTGCAAATGCATCCAACAGGTTTGTAGTGTCACAAGCTTAATGTAATCATTGCGTGCTAGGAATATGGGACCAAATACTTAACCTTTTACTACTTTAATACACAATTTCTCTCAATACTTGTGTCCCCTAACATGGGGGGGGACTATGTACAAAAAGTACTGTAATTTCAAAACTGTTCACTCGATATGGATTAAAATACCCTCAAATGAAAGCTGAAAGTCTGCACTTTATCCTCAGTTATTGTATCACTTCAAATCCAAAGTGCTGGAGTACAGTCAAAACGACAACAAATGTGTCACTGTCCCAATAATTTTGGAACACACACACACACACAAACGTTTGGGGTCACTTAGAAATGTCCTTGTTTTTTAAAGAAAAGCAATTTTTTTGTCCATTTAAAATAACATCAAATTGATCAGAAATACAGGGTAGACATTGTTAATGTTGTAAATAACTGTTGTAGCTGGAAACGGCAGATTTCTTTATGGAATATCTACATAGGTGTACAGAGGCTCATTATCAGCAACCATCACTCCTGTGTTCCAATGGCACGTTGTGTTAGCTAATCCAAGTTTATAATTTTAAAAGGCTAATTGATCATTAGAAAAGCCTTTTGCAATTATGTTAGCACAGCTGAAAACTGTTGTCCTGATTAAAGAAGCAATAAAACTGGCTTTCTTTAGACTAGTTGAGTATCTGGAGCAGCAGCATTTGTGGGTTCGATTACAGGCTCAAAATGGCCAGAAACAAAGACCTTTCTTCTGAAACTCGTCAGTCTATTCTTGTTTTGAGAAATGAAGGCTATTCCATGTGAGAAATTGCCAAGAAACTGAAGATCTTGTATAATGCTGTGTACTACTCCCTTCAAAGAACAGTGTAAACTGGACCTAACCAGAATAGAAAGAGTGGGAGGCCCAGGTGCACAACTGAGCAAGAGGACAAGTACATTAGAGTATCTAGTTTGAGAAACAGACGGCTCACAAGTCCTCAACTGGCAGCTTCGTTAAATAGTACCCGCAAAACACCAATCTCAACGTCATCAGTGAAGAGGCGACTCCGGCATGCTGGCCTTCTAAACAGAGTTCTTCTGTCCAGTGTCTGTGTTCTTTTTATTGGCCAGTCTGAGATATGGCTTTTTCTTTGCAACTCTGCTTAGAAGGCCAGCATCCCAGAGTCAAGAAATAGGACCTGATGGCTCTCTACTTGGTACTCAGCATAAGGCTCTGTAATAGACTAGTGTCCGGACCAGCGAGTGTACTTGTTCATCAAGCTGCTACAGGAGATAGGAGTCTTTCTGACTCAGACAAAGCTACTTACTCTTACAGCAATAAGAGATGTGGACCACTTTCATTTGTATATTATATTTTCCCTCACAAAGTGGGCACTCTTTATGTAGATGATGTAGGACACGCCAATGTTTATTTTTTCACTCATAGAAAACATCCCATTACATTCAGTTGCCTTACAGCACATAGAAAAGCCCTGAGGAGTGTACACATATCAATGGTCAACGCGTTTTACATATGTGGTGTGCAAAATGTTTGAGGATAACATAGTCATCCACTCGCCAATAAACCCATTGTGAAAAAGTACTGGAAGCAAAACGGTGCAACTTTTTTTTTTTTTTATAACCTAATACAGTATCTAAGGGGGCTTTCACATCCAATTGGTTTGGAGCAGTTTTTCCCCGATTAATTTGTACCGTGGTGCGGTTCGCTGCAGGCGAGAACGCAGTTCAGACCAAACACAGGAAAATAACCCTTGTCGCGCAGTATTAATGGTTGTTTGACTGCGACCATTTGATGGAATCCACGCAGCATCATAACTTTGTATTTCTGAAACATTCTCTGAGTAGCAGCGCATCTATGAGCGCATCCGATGCAGATTAGTGGAGAGAGCTATACTATGGAACACCGTTTGTGTCTTTGCATGTCAAAAAAAGATACACGTCAAATAACACTATTTGATCAACAGACGTGTCAAATAAGCTTGTTGACCAATCAGGACCTGAATAGTTCATAATTTTTGTACGTAGTTATTACACAATCACTCATATGTCACAACGATTCATCGATATGTATGCTATGATGCTGGTAAAGTTGCAAAACAACAATCTGTTTCAGTAGCTATAGTTAGCTAGCTTGTTGTCATCTAAAATAACCCTAATTTATAAGACTGTTCTTATTTGATTAATGGTGGTCGGACCATCTATGTGAAAATAGCCACAATAGTTGACTTTGCGGCCAGCCTTCAAAATAAAAGTAATTGACAGTAATGCAAATTAATACAAATAGTAGAATTATGACATAATTGAATAGATCATGCTAAACGAGGTTGAAATGTTATATAAAATCAAAAGACAATAATCTGTTTAATTCACACTGGATGTATTAGACTTTAGAATTGCATTAGGGGCATACTTATTTCACTGTACAGCATTTTTTATATATATATATATATATATATATATATATATATATAACCTTTATTTAACTAGGCAGTTGAAGAACAAATTCTTATTTACAATGATGGCCTAGGAACAGTGGGTTAACTGCCTTGTTCAGGGGCAGAACGACAGATTTTTTTTTACCTTGGCAGCTTGAGGATTCGATCTAGCAACCATTCGGTTACTGGCCCAACACTGTAACCACTAGCCTTACCTATGGATTGTGGATCAATGACATGTGGTATCAGTCTACTCAGTGACACCCAGAGAACATTAGTGTCGTTGCTCTTATTGTGGGACTCTGAAAGAACTGTGAATTGAGCCACATTTATTGTCAACCTATGTGTATTGAACACTATTCCAGAGGAAAAACAAGTCTGATAACTCTGAGGAGGACATTGGGAAAAAATATATTGGGTATTGAGTAGACTGATAGCCCATTTCATTGATCCCCACTCCTTAGGTAAAGCTGTACAGTGCAATATGAACGTCAATACACAATAGGCTGACTGGGGAGGTGATTTCCCACAGTCACAGTCCTGCGATAAGAGCTACAGCGCTAATATTTGCGTAAACCCTTCACAGTTGTGTTCTGTGTGTGTCACCAAAGTAGACTGACACCCCATTTCATCGCTTCACATTCCAACCTTGTTTGACATTATCTAGTCTAAATAAGGCAGGATTCCACCAATTGTAACCTTTTGCATCACTTTCAAAAAGGCAAACAGCAAATTCCAATATTGTGCCTAAGCTTCATAACACATAACCCGTGCCTCATGAAGCTAGCTGGCTGCTTATAACGTTAGCTTTGGGCAACAGGGTTTAGTAGCTGGCTAGCTATTTCTTTTCATGAACTGAAGAATACCAGAAGTTGCGGTCCAACACAAGATTCTACAATTAAACTGTGTTATTTGACGTGTGACTTTAAAAGCTTATTTAACGTGTCAAATAGTGTTATTTGACGTGTATCTTTTTTGACACGCAAAGACGCAAACAGCGTTCCATACTATACCGGGGATATAGGCTACTGAATATTGCCAATTCACGTAGCAGTTAGAGCATGGATTGCGTTGTTTCCTCCCGCATGTTTTTGGAATAACAAAATAATATGAAGATTGGGACACAGTGATGCTTCATGATAATCAGATTGATTTAACGTGAGCATTTTTGTCCAAAAAAACTATGCCTTGAATGGCCAGGTGGTTTTGTTTAGGAATTTTAGTTCGTTTGACATTTGTGACCCGCATGTGAAGCCAACCGGAACAATAAAAAAAAAACAATGTAACAAATACTCAAACTCTGATTCGAACTGTAGACACCCTTATTGGCAAGTAGCTCAAAGGGGATTGGCTACGGCCCATGTTCCTTTGTTTGTTTAGTTAGACCCCTTGTAAGTCACTTGTCAGGACTTTCACTTGTGTCTTTCAGCAGCCCCAAACACCCCAGCTACATGCTGATGCTGTTGTATTTTGAATCATTTCTAATCAGCCTGGTTATTCTTTTGTGGGTATGTGGCTCTCTGTAGGGACGTGTGGGCTCAGGCTACCGGACCTTAGACAGCAGTGATCGGAAGTTCTCCAACTCTCTGATGCTGGTTGAAATCCTGAAAAACAAAATGTTAACCTTTTATTTACACAGTGAAGTTCCTGTATGAAATGGGTTTGAGTAGAGTTAAGAGTGGTTGAAAGTTAAAAGAAGTGGGGGCCATATAGATTTCATGTTGATTTGAACTGGCATGTCTTTTCTAGTATATCTAATTCTATGCCAGGAACTATTGTACCTTCCAAAGGCATTGAGGAGAGACACTATCTCTTGGCGACTGAGCTGGAAAGTGAGCCGGGCGCTGCTGGATTTGGGCAGAGCCTCGATCTGTCGCTCGGAAAACAAG
Organism: Salvelinus sp. IW2-2015; assembly: GCF_002910315.2. Lineage (NCBI taxonomy): Eukaryota > Metazoa > Chordata > Actinopteri > Salmoniformes > Salmonidae > Salvelinus > Salvelinus sp. IW2-2015. The sequence goes on along the minus strand of NW_019942528.1, from coordinate 217,415 downwards.
ATCTTCAGGGCTGTGCCTAACCCCTGAGTCTGCATGGAGTGAGAGTGCATACTTATAGCATTCATAACAACCTAAGTCACCCCAATCCCTCTACATTGGTCAAGGTGTCTACAATACAATAACAATATTACCTCACTAACTAAAATAGATCTTTGTATCGCCACAATAAATGTCTGAGCAGTCAAATATCACACACACAAAGAGTTAAGAGGACTCTCCTGTTCACTCGCCTGTAGTTTGCCCCAGAGCCTGCACTTAAAGCAGCCCACACAATCCATGATCCTGGAGATGTTGCGGAAGGTCAGCCTGAAATCCTCCTGACGTCAATGAAAAGAAAGAGAAATTACAACAGAAAGAGAAGCACAGATAGTGGTTGAGTAGTTCGACAGACATGACTACATATCGTCCAAAGAGTTCAGTGTGTTCTAAGAGTACTATACTGTAGGCCTATAGCATACTGACCTTGAGATTGGCAGCTTCCTCCTTATTCCCAGCAAACAGAGACGTCTCGTCAAAGTGCAAAGGGAAAGACCTGAGGGGTGTTAGAGACTTTTTCACTGCGATCATACAACACAAGTAGGTACCTTTTAGAGTACATCAGCTTTTATGCAGCACTTTGAGATATCAGCTGATGTAAGAAGGGCTATATAAATACATTTGATGTAATATGATTTTGCTTGTACATTATTTATGAAGCATATATGGAGTGCTTATGAAGACTGCATGAATAATACCCTATAGTACATTGATCATCAACTAGATTCAGCTGCGGGCCGATTTATTTCTTGAGCAGATGTTCGGGGGTCCGGGAAAATAATTTCGAGATTGCAAATTGACCGCAAGAAGCCAAACCGATATAATGTTTGACTAAAACAATAATTTCAAACCTTGCTTACATTTGTATATGATCATGTGTCTATTATGCGTGAGAACACCTGGGAACAGATTTCTTGAATGAAAATCACTTGAAACTGATTTCCAGTTGTTTTTAGCGTCTTTTATGTCCAACAAAATCTTTACAAAAATGTTACATTTTTCTCAGAAAACTTGGGGGGGGGCAAATAAAACCACCCGTAGGCAAAATTCGGTCCACCAGATGGCTAACCCTGCTATAGTATGACTTTGTTTGTTTAACATGGTGTATCAATATACTGTTAATTCATCTGGACCGTGACCAAATACATATTTATACATTCTGCTTAGTGTTTTACATAATTGGATTGACCCAGTAATTATTTGCCTGCAGTACACTCACTTGGCCACCTGGAGGAGCTCTAGGAGCACGCGTTTGTGTTGTCGGTCCTGGGTGGGTTGGCCAGTGTACAGCTGGAAGGAGGGGCGCTGGAGAAGAGGCAGGACTTTGGCCAGGGCACGCAGCTCGATCAGGTAGAGGAAGTAGAGGTTGCGCAGCCTTTTTGGGCCCTCACCGTTGGTCAGCTGGGCATCGAAACGTTGTTGGAACTCAGAGACATTGTGACCCCACTTCTTCTGGAACCAGTTGTCTGAGAGGGAGGAGGAAGGAGGTGAGACTTTGGCTCTGTCCAGAAACAACCACTAGCCCATACCCCCTGGACACTTGTAGAGATCTGAGAGGATTTGATTTAATCAGTATAGTGCCACCTTGCCCTCTGATAGATCTGAGAGGATTGGACAAGATGTAAGCAAGCCTATCAGAGGGCAAGGTGGCACTATACTGATTAAATCAAATCCTCTCAGATCTGTCTGTCTAGGGGGGAGGGGGTTGGGATTAGCAGATGTTTCTGTGCAGGTTCTTTGATACACCCCTCATCAATGGACATATTGTAATACATATTCCCATTTTATATTCCCATTGCAGATATAAAGAGGTGAAAAGTAAATATGGTATAGGCATAACAGTTAATCTGGGCAACATGCAACTACATCGAACATCTTTGGGATGAATTGGAACACCGACTGCGAGCCAGGCTTAATCGCCCAACATCAGTGCCCGACCTCACTAATACTCTTGTGGCTGTGGAAGCAAGTCCCAGCAGCAATGTTCCAACATCTAGTGGAAAGTCTTCCCAGAAGAGTGGAGGCTGTAATAGCAGCAAAGGGGGGACCAACTCCATATTAATGCCCATGATTTTGTAATGAGATGTTCGACAAGCAGGTCTCCACATACTTTTGGTCATGTAGTGTACCAACCAGCTTCCTCTTTGTGTGTGTGTGTGTGTGTGTGTGTGTGTGTGTGTGTGTGTGTGTGTGTGTGTGTGTGTGTGTGTGTGTGTGTGAGAGACTCACCATCTAGGAGGTACCGGGCACTCAGGTGTATGTTGATGCTAGAGTGGAGCCCAGAGACGAGCCGAAAGAAAGCCCTCTTTTCCACACACTGGCCTGGGAGGATATCGGGGATGATAGACAACTGAGGCTCATTGGTCAGTCAACCTAGCAACCTGTGCTGGCTCCAATATTTTATTTTCCCCATTGTCCTTTTCTAGCACTGTAACCAAGACAGCTCGGCACAGAACAATAGTGTGAAAGGGGTAAATATGTATCCGAACATTGTGCTTCAAGATATTCATAGGACAATGAGTGGACGTCATTCATATACATTTGAGTAATTTAGCAGACGCTCTTATCCAGAGCAATTAGCGTTAAGTGCCTTGATCAGGGGCACATCGGCAGATTTTTCACCTTGTCGGCTCTGAGATTCGAACCTCTAACTGCTGGCTACCTGCCGCTCTCCTGATAACAGTTACGGGGTTTTGGTCAATGTTACAAGTGTTTTACTGCTTACCATCCAGCCAACTGTAAAATGTCTTCCCTGCAAAGACATGAGATTATTAATTTTATGGGATACTCATTGAGCTCAATGAACAAACATTCCATGGTCCAAAATAACTATAATTGCAAACAACACGATCCTTACCATCAGTTCCTGTGGGTGGAAAGAAACAATAAAAGATCAATGAAAATCTTTGGTTGTAACTTGCAATACAAAATATATACTGTATATTCTTGACACTTAGATCAATTTGAACTTATTCTTTAAAGCTAATTATTGCATTTGAAGATTATGGAATTACTACAGTGGGTAAATCAGGTGGACTTACCACTGTAAGATACCATAGGATTTAGAGGTCGCTTCACAGTGTATGGTCTGAGGAAAATCATATTGTAGCCTACTGTTAACATCCAAAATCTAAATTGCAATGCCATTTCATTGTTTAAGTGGCAACTGATTCACATCCAAGGGAAGCATTTATGAACATTTATAAGCATTACAACTCATAAGCATGTATGACATGCATAAAGCATTTATAATGACTTATTCATGAAAGTTATTATAAAGTGTAACCAAGTCTTACTTGAAGCAGTTCTCCTCATAGATGCTGTTCCAGATTTGCCAYGCCTCTGGCCCCTTGTATCCAGTGAAGCGCTCTGGATTTAGCAGTAGATCCACGTACTGGGAATCAGGAGACTCCTCATCTTAGAATAAACAGCGTATGAATTAACCTTCATAAAGGGGATGAGTTTGTTGCATCTATTCTACCATACTGCAGCCTACTACAGGATACTGTGGCCTACAGCACAAGAGGATGCTAAGAGGATGGAAGATTTAACATCCCTCTTGAATGAAAGGCTGTTGCCTCAGGCACAAATAATGTTAAGTCTAGCTGTCCTTCACAGATATTTGGACAAGTTTAACATTCAAAATATTTAAATTCTACAAAATCCTTCACTGAGAAGAGAACATGGTTAGCTTACTTACCATCAATCACACAGAATCGCTCTGCCTCGTCATCATGCTTGTTCCATTCCAGGAGGGCCTGCCTGGTCTCCTTACTGGACAGAAAAACAACCACAGGCATGTCAAGCTATTGATCCAACACAAGGGATGAAGTAGCATCAGGCCCGGTCCTGGCCGTTCTGCCGCCTTAGGAGAGACAAAAAAAATAGCTGCTTTCCGCAAAACTACAATAGTCCCGATAAGCAAAATACGTATTTTCCAGATGTTGAAATCAGGTTCCTTTTCGGTTCTGAATGAAAGTTGAAAAGATCATTGGGTCAGATTTGGTCCAGAATCTACCTTCAAAAGATGTCGGTCTGTGCTTACTGGGGTGTAGCCTACAGCGTTGGCCCGCAATATAATTACATGAATGCCCATCCATGTGGTAGGACTACCATTTGTAACAGGCAGTTGCATTGACTTAATTAGTCCTGATTACTGTGACTAATCACAATGACTATTTAAGCTCTGAATATCAGCTACCCAACTTTATCAGGAGTTATCCTGAGCCTATTTGCATTGAGAATCAATGTGTTTACACAGCGGGAAATGCAGAAGTATATTATTTTTCGCTCATCAAAAATGTACAGATACAAACTTGAAACCCACTGGTCATGACAATTTGCCCACAGGATAAAACTCCTGGACAGCAGTTGTAAGTAGCCTGATTGTCCATTCCATATTGTCAATTTTACTTTGACCTGGTTTTAAAATATGTTTTTGTTAAAATGTCAGCGCATTATTATTATTTTTTGGGTTTTATTTTACCCACTTTTCGCCCCAATTTTGTAATATCCAATTGCAATCCAATTACGATCTTGTCTCATAGCTGCAACTCCCTAACGGTCTCGGGAGAGACGAAGGTCGAGTCATGCGTCCTCCGAAACATGACCGCCAAACAGTGCTTCTTAACACTCGCCGGCTTAACCAGGAAGCCGGCTGCACCAATGTGCCGGAGGAAACACCGTTCAACTGATGACCGGAAGTCAGCCTGCAGGCACCTGGCCCCCCACAAGGAGCTGCTAGAGCGCYATAAGGCAAGTAAAACCCCCTGGCCAAACCCTCCCCCAACCCCCCAAATCCTGGGATCGAACCCGGGTCTGTATTGATGCCTTAGACCACTGCACCACTCGTAAGGCCCAGCGCATATTTTATTTGATGGGCGCCATTTAGGTTAGGCTATTTGAACGGAGAAACCTGCATGATGTAAAAAGTGTCAGTTTAATTACATTATCATACATTTTATCTCCAGTCTGTAGGCTACAGAAAAGACCACATAGGGTAGATTATATCTGCTACATGTTTTATGTTCGATTATGTTTTTGATGAAATGTTGGTAGAGTGCCGCAGCGATTAGTCTGTCCAACAGCACCCTGGAGTGGCACGCTGGGAATGGACAAGCAAAATATTTTGCGCCCCTGCCTTTGACAAAGTTGGCACTGTTTATCACAGAGCGGCATCAGTGCTCACCTTGAAAGCCCATATGCTTTTTGAGAGAAATTGTCATTGTTTTTGGGAAGAATTATGTGAGGTTTTATTTGTTGTTGGATGTGCGTCTTGGTCAGTTTAGCTCAGAAAATGCCACCCTCGTCAATCTGCCACCATAGGCGGCCGCCTAATCCTGCCTAATGCTACATCAGACTCGGCATAGAACTCGTACCGTACCTGAGGGAGCTGTCCACTGCTCCAAGCGTCTCAGCCTTCTCACACTCCTGGTTGTTTGCTTCAGCTGAGTACTGCACGCATACACAGAGACACACAAACGTAGTTCAACTGTTTTAGCACATTTACAGTTGAAGTCAGAAGTTAACATACACCTTATCCAAATACATTTAAACTCAGTTTCTTACAATTCCTGACATTTAATCCTAGTAAAAATTCCCTGTCTTAGGTCAGTTGGGATCACCACTTTATTTTAAGAAAGTGAAATGTCAGAATAATAGTAGAGAGAATGATTTATTTCAGCTTTTATTTCTTTCATCACATTCCCAGTGGGTCAGAAGTTTACATACACTCAATTAGTATTTGGTAGCATTGCCTTTAAATTATTTAACTTGGGTCAAACGTTTTGGGTAGCCTTCCACAAGCTTCCCACAATAAGTTGGGTGAATTTTGGCCCATTCCTCCTGACAGAGCTGGTATAACGGAGTCAGGTTTGTAGGCCTCCTTGCTCGCACACGCTTTTTCAGTTCTGCCCACACATTTTCCATAGGATTGCGGTCAGGGCTTTGTGATGGCCACTCCAATACCTTGACTTTGTTGTCCTTAAGCCATTTTGCCACAATTTTGGAAGTATGCTTGGGGTCATTGTCCATTTGGAAGACCCATTTGCGACTAAGCTTTAACTTCCTGACTGATGTCTTGAGACGTTGTTTCAATATATACACATAATTTTCGTTCCTCATGATGCCATCTATTTTGTGAAGTGCACCAGTCCCTCCTGCAGCAAAGCACCCCCACAACATGATGCTGCCACCTCTATGCTTCACGGTTGGGATGGTGTTCTTCAGCTTGCAAGCCTCCCCCTTTTTCCTCCAAACAGTTATATTTTTGTTTCATCAGACCAGAGGACATTTCTCCAAAAAGTACGATCTTTGTCCCCATGTGCAGTTGCAAACCGTAGTCTGGCTTTTTTAATGGTGGTTTTGGAGCAGTGGCTTCTTCCTTGTTGAGCGGCCTTTCAGGTTATGTCGATATAGGACTCGTTTTACTGTGGATATAGATAATTTGTACCTGTTTCCTCCAGCATCTTCACAAGGTCCTTTGTGTTGTTCTGGGATTGATTTGCACTTTTCGCACCAAAGTAGGAGACAGAGACAGAGACAGAACGCGTCTCCTTCCTGAGCGGTACGGCGGCTTCGTGGTCCCATGGTGTTTATACTTGCGTGCTATTGTTTGTACAGATGAACGTGGTACCTTCAGGCGTTTGGGAATTGCTCCCAAGGATGAACCAGACTTGTGGAGGTATACAATTTTTATTTCTGAGGTCTTGGCTGATTTCTTTTGATTTRCCCATGATGTCAAGCAAAGAGGCACTGAGTTTGAAGGTTGGCCGTGAAATACATCCACAGGTACACTTTCAATTGACTCAAATTATGTCAATTAGCCTATCAGAAGCTTCTAAAGCCATGACATAATTTTCTGGAATTTTCCAAGCTTTTTAAAGACAGTCAACTTAGTGTATGTAAACTTATGACCCACAGGAATTGTGATACAGTGAAATAATCTGTCTGTAAACAATTGTTGGAAAAATGACTTGTGTCATTGCACAAAGTAGATGTCCTAACCGACATGCCAAAACTATAGTTTGTTAACTAGAAATGTGTGGAGTGTTTGAAAAATGAGTTTTAATGACTCTAACCTAAGTGCATGTAAACTTCCGACTTCAACTGTAAATGGCCTAAGTGCACTACAGTAGCTATGTGATATGACCCTAATTTCAAATAATTCCCCTTCATAAAGTTCTTAATCATATTACCTTATTGTGATGGCCATTTGTTTTGATTCCCTCTGGAACCTCATTCTGTGGAACATGAGTACAATCTTAAAAGGTCCCCTATGTAGCTTTATGGGCGACCCGACCAAATGCACGTATATATAAATGTGAGTTATAGAGCCGTCATTCTCATTGAAAGCAAGTCTAATAAGCAGTAGATCCTTTCTATTGCTATGCACTCAACTTATATGAATCGTTATTTGATCAGTGACAGAGGTAGGCCAACGTTAGAAAGATACTCACTGGTGTACATGGTATCACGGCACAGTTCTTTTGCCCACAGAGGCCATTGTCTGTCCAGAATGGACATGGCTTATTCAGGTTCACCTAAAGAACGGCGTAGAGAATTAGAGATATAGATTTTATCATGATATACTGTAGTTGGGACACATGAAATGACAGGTGTGAGAAGTCTGACTTGCCTTATAAAACCTGAAATAGTCAGACTCGAGCAGCTTCTGAAGTTTGGGGAAGAGTCGCTCATTGTTGAAGGCATCAATTGTCTCCACATCACAAGCGCAGTCATCCAAGCTACCGGTCACCTGTGGTAACAAAATAAAGTGTACTTCATAAACTGTACGCCTACTTCAACTGTAGGGCCTATAATTCATAGACTACTGCCAGTCCATGATGTAAACATGATAGTTGTAAACCAGAAACTTTGATCTGAACACTTTTTTGCCATAGGGTGGAGAGAAATGTTAACATTTTTGTATATCTGAGCGAGAGTGACTAACAAAAGCAATGGGGGCCCTCCTAGTCAGTAATTCGATCATGATTACTACACGTTTAGATAGCTGGCTACACTAATTTACCAATCTAAAAACATTGGTTAATTGAGTGACTGTCAGTGACTGACCTAACAAGAGGAAAAACTGCTGATGCACAACCACATTTTGAAAAATTGCACCTTGTGTATTCTACTATTTCAAAGGAAAATTCTACCCAAAAATGATATTTTGACATTTGTTTCATTAGTCCATTGTTGACATAGTCTCGGAATGTTTAGCTATTCAGCAATAAAGTTTTCAAGATATTTAAGTTTCAAAATACAGAAATCATCCCCTTATTATGTATTTTGCAAAATGCAACATCTCATGATGCAAAATAGTTTTTTGGGTGGAGTTTTCCTTTAACTCTTGATTGATCAGTTGCCCATCCCAGTCATAAACAAATGTGACCCGATTCAGGAAACTAGGCGTATGTCACAAGTCACGACTTCACAGGAGAGCCATTTGAAAGTAAAAAATATTGTTTTATCAAAATGCGTTTTTTGGCAGAAATGCCTTCTTGAACATGTGAACTTTCATGTTCCTTAATAACAAACTATTATGCCATCTGTAAATACGAATAAAGTGGTTTAAATTACGAGCCTTATTGGTTTAGCCAAAGAAAAAGACAGGAACCTTCATGTTAGCCATGATTGGCTGAGATAATGAGTGGGCTGGACATGCTGAGAGATGAGTTTCAGATTGTTCTGCAATGTAGCATCTTGTGTCTATAAAATTAGCTGCTCGTTATGCGTAGATAATCCTTTCTACTGCAGTTTTTTCTAAAGATATAATGTTAGCCATGGAGAACTGCAAATATGTTGCTACTGCTCTCAATTACATTGCGGCCCTAAATTTATCAGGCGCTATCGACAAAGGTCAGTTGGATAAAGTTAAAGTTGTGATGGACTACTTTCTGGAGGACGATCATGCCTCTGACTCAGAAAATGAATCAGACGATGAGGAAATCCCCGATTTAGGTGAAAACATTTTCATTGAAGAAGACATTGTAGAGAGTCTTCTGATGACGGTGATGGGGAAGAAACGGCGATCAACAGTGTTGTTGTCACTGAAGAAGTTGACCAAGTTTAGAAATCAGTGGAACACAACGGGCCAACAAGCAGTGCAAACTAAATGAAAATGACACAGGACGTCTTATTTAATGAAAGGGGTTGCAGTCTGCTGTGAAGCTTTCATCCATGTATACGGGTAAGAATCTAGCTACAGTTTCAGATAGTATACGTTTCTAATTTTGTCAGAAAGTTGTTTTCATTGCAAGTTAAGGCTTGCTGTTAGCTAGCCAGCTGGAGTTCAATAGCTGGCTTGCTAGCTAACGTTAACATTGAACCTAATTTATTTGGTTAACTTTAGCTATGACAATCGGTTTGTATTGCTAGTAACGTTACTCTACGGATTGGGGTTATAGTTAATTTTTTAGCTAGCTAACGTGACATGTCGAAACAAAAGACCCCACAAGTTAAAGCTTGCTGTTAGCTAGCTAACGTCAGCTGAGGTTAGATGGCTGGCTTGCCTGCTAACATTAATTTACGTATATTAAGTGTGTAACGTTAGTGATGTTTCTCAGAATGCATTCACATTACTAGTTATAGCCTAATGTTAGCTAGCTAACGTTACCATTGAACCTAATTTATTTGGCTAACTTTAGCTATGACAATCGGTTTTATTGCTAGTAACGTTACTTTATGGATTGGATTATAGTTAATTTTTTAGCTAGCTAATGTTACATGTCTAAACAAAAGATCCCAAGTTAAAGCTTGCTGTGACTAGCTAACGTTAGATGGCTGGCTTGCTAGCTAACATTAATTTACGTGTATGAAGTTTGTGTAACATTAGTGATGTTATCTCAGAATGCCATTTTGCATCTATTGTATAATAATGCAAAAATATTTGTCTTTCAACATCAGTAGACACCGCCTGACTCTCCTCCACCAGTCATACAAGGGAATGGTCTAATGCCTCCCATCAAAAAGAGAGCTGGCCCAAGCAAGCAAAGACAGCAGCGCAGTCATCAACTACATGCACCATTTCTTCACCAACTATGGAGTTGGGGAAGAAGTCTGGTCCTGAATTGTGATAAATGCAGTGGCACGTGGCAATGTTACACGTGGTCTTACAGACGGTATCACATCCACATTTGTGGCCTGCTGGAGGTAGCGGTCCTGCTGCTGGGTTGTTGCCCTCCTACGGCCTCCTCCACGTTTCCTGATGTACTGGCCTGTCTCCTGGTAGCGCCTCATGCTCTGGACACTACGCTGACAGACACAGCGAACCTTCTTGCCACAGCGCACATTGATTGTGCCATCCTGGATGAGCTGCACTACCTGAGCCACTTGTGTGGGTTGTAGACTCCATCTCATGCTACCACTAGAGTGAGAGCACCGCCAGCATTCAAAAAGTGACCAAACATCAGCCAGGAAGCATAGGAACTGAGAAGTGGTCTCTGGTCACCACCTGCAGAATCACTCCTTTATTGGGGGTGTCTTGCTAATTGCCTATAATTTCCACCTTTTGTCTATTCCATTTGCACAACAGCATGTGAAATTTATTGTCAATCAGTGTTGCTTCCTAAGTGGACAGTTTGATTTCACAGAAGTGTGATTGACTTGGAGTTACATTGTGTTGTTTAAGTGTTCCCTTTATTTTTTTTGAGCAGTGTATAAAATTAATATTGATGTGTGGTCGTAACATGATTTTGTGACGTACCACAACAATATAATGTGACTGTATCAAGTATCCACCACATAAATGTATGGCGCATGCATCTGTTTATGTACTGTACATGTGCACCTCGCTCAGGTTTCAATTCAGGTAGCATGGCCTTAACTTTCAGCATGTATGAAATACTATGTGATAAGTGTGTGTGTAACAGTATATAAAGTATGCTAATGTACTGGTGTGAAGGCATTTGGGCAGTGGTCAAAAGTACTTAAGTAGTACTTTACAGTATTTTTACTTCAGTGTTTTTGGGGAGTATCTGTATATTACTTTACTATTTATATTTTTGGAAACTTTTACTTCACAGTCTATGTTTGTTCCCACACTCGGGATTCTGACTCTCTATTGGTTACACAGACTGTTGGCCTCCCATCCTATTCTAACCACCTCTCGCCGGCTTTGTATTCATGTTACCTGATGAAATTGCTGTACAATATGATCTTGTTGCCATCTGATGCACATTCAGTTGTCATAAATAGACAACTACTGTGATTATTAGTATTTGACCATGCTGGTCATTTATGAACATTTGAACATCTTGGCCATGTTCTGTTATAATCTCCACCCCACACAGCCAGAAGAGGACAGGTCACCCCTCATAGCCTGGTTCCTCTCTAGGTTTCTTCCTAGGTTTTGGCCTTTCTAGGGAGTTTTTCCTAGCCACCGTGCTTCTACACCTGCATTGCTTGCTGTTTGGGGTTTTAGGCTGGGTTTCTGTACAGCACTTTGAGATATCAGCTGATGTACGAAGGGCAATATAAATAAATTTGATTTGATAAATCAAAACTGCAGAGCTCTCCCTGTCCTCTGCCCATGCCTTGATTGTATTACTGTTGATGATATCTGTAAATGTGCATGTACACCCTGGCCCATCTACTGTTGCTAGCCCCAATTCTGACTTGTGCTCTGATATCTGCTCCACTGATTTCTGCTCTCGTAAAAGCCTGGATTTTTTGCACATTAACACTAGAAGCTTATTACCTAAAATGGATCAATTGAAAGTGTGGGTTCACAGCTCCAATCCAGATGTGTTGGTCATTACTGAGATGTCGTTAACCTCTAACGAGTCACAAACCCGGATCCGGGATCCCCCCATCAAAAAAGCTGACTAGCATAGCCTAGCCTAAAGCTACAGGGATATCATATAATAAAATGTTCATGAAATCACAAGTCCAAGACACCAAATGAAAGATACAGATCTTGTGAATCCAGCCATCATTTCCGATTTTTTWAATGTTTTACAGGGAAGACACAATATGTATTTCTATTAGCTAACCACCATAGCAAAAGACACAACTTTTTTTTCTCCACCATTTTTTTCCTGCATAGGTAGCCATCACTAATTCGACCAAATAAAGATATAAATAGTCACTAACCAAGAAAAAACTTCATCAGATGACAGTCTGATAACATATTTATTGTATAGCATATGTTTTGTTAGAAAGATTTGCATATTTCAGGTATAAATCACAGTTCTACATTGCAGCTGCAATCTGAAATAGCGTCGATGCAGGCAGAATAATTACAGAGACCAACGTCAAATACCTAATTACTCATCATAAAACATTTCTGAAAAATACACAGCGTACAGCAAATGAAAGCCCAACATCTTGTGAATCCAGCCAATATGTCAGATTTTTTAAGTGTTTTACAACGAAAACACAATATAGCATTATATTAGCTTACCAATAGCCAGAAACACAACCGCATTTACCAGCAGCAAAGGTTAGCGATCGTAACAATCCAGCAAAAGATATATAATTTGACTAACCTGATAAACTTCATCAGATGACAGTCCTGTAACATCATATTACACAATGCATATAGGTTTTGTTCGAAAATGTGCATATTTAGCAGCACAAATCGTGGTTATACAATGTGATCAGTAGCAACATTTCAGGCATTCTGGCCGGCGCCATCTTGGAGAGGCACCTAATCTAATCGATAAATAATCGTAAACTTGACTAAAAAATACAGGTTGGACAGCAAATGAAAGATGCATTAGTTATTAATGCAACCGCTGTGTTAGATTTTTAAAATTAACGTTACTAGACATACAGTGTGCGTTACAGCCAGACCAGTGCCGAAATTAATGGCGGACAAATCCTTTTAAATTTTTCCACATAAATACGAATTAACATCATAAATAGCTCTTACTTTTGGACGAGCTTCCATCAGAATCTTGGGCAAGTTGTCCTTTGTCCAAAATAATCGTTGCTCGGTTGTAAAACGTCCTCTTCAACTTTGGAAATAGCAGCTAACATTAGCTATGTGGCGCAGACATGCCCAAATCTTCAAAACGCAATACTAAGGAAAATCCGAAAATCGCAATATACTCGCATAAACTGATATAACTCGGTTTAAAATAACTTTGTTATGATGTGTCTAACACCTATATCGAATTAAATCACAGACGGATATATCTAAGGCCGATAACTTGAGCTTTTCCGAACGCCATGCTGAGGTCCTGCTTTGCGCAATGACGAACAATGAAAAGAGTGCACCCCCCATGCCATGGGCTTTTATAAGGTCTGAGATCTGCCTAGAAACTCCATTCCAATTCTCATTGGTTACTGACATCCAGGGGAAGGCGCGTGCAGTTCATGTCGACCCATAGGATACATACAGAGTTTTAAACTGATCCTAGAACAGGGTCAACATTTTCAGATTTTGCAGTACCTGTCAGGAATTTCGCTGCCAAACGAGTTCTGTTTCACTCAGAGAAATAATTCAAACGGTTTTAGAAACTAGAGATTGTTTTCTATCCAATAGTAATAATAATATGCATATTGTACGAGCAAGAATTGAGTACGAGGCAGTTTAATTTGGGAACGATAAATGTCCAAGTTGAAACAGCACCCCCTATAGTGACAATACATTTTAAGGAAGAGTGTTTTGAATACTTATGTTAACCTTTCTGGTTATAACCTTTATTCGGCAAGACAGATCTTCCAAAGGTGGGGGAGTGGCAATCTTTAGTGCTCGGTTGTCTCCACCAAGTCTGTCCACAAACAATTTGATTTGCTGGTTTTAAGCATTAAACTTTCAAAATAGCTATTTTTTGACTGTTGCTGGGTGCTATCGTCCTCCATCAGCACCGGCCTGTACCCTAAGCTCTCTCTTGGCCTCTTAAACTAAGTCTGAATTTGTCCTGCTAGGTGACCTAAACTGGGACGTGCTTAAACTTCTTGACCATGTCCTAAAGCAATGGGACTCCCTAAATCTGTCTCAGATTATCACCAATCCCACAAGGTACGACTCCCAACACCCAGAAAAGGCTACTCTCCTCGATGTTATCACAAATAATCCTCATAGGTATCAATCTGGTGTTTTCTGTAATGACCTTAGTGATCACTGTTTTACAGCTTGTCCTGATTTGTCATAGACACTTAATAAAAAACTTTAATGAGCAAGCCTTCCTTCATGAACTGGCCTCTGTAAATTGGTATAGAATCAGCTTGATTCGTCCCCTCTGTCGAAGACGCTTGGACCTTCTTTTTTGATATTTTCAGTGGTATTGTTAACAAACATGCCCCCGTAAAGAAAATGAGAATTAAAAACAGGTTCAGTCCCTGGTTCGACCGTGATCTTGCAGTTACTCCACCTCAAGAATTGCATTTGGTGAAAGGCTTGGAACATGTATACTAGAGGTCGACCGATTAAGCGGAATGGCCGATTAATTATGGCCAATTTCAAGTTTTCATAACAATCTGTATTTTTGGACACCGATTATGGCCGATTACATTGCACTCCACGAGGAGACTGCGTGGCAGGCTGACTACCTGTTATGCGAGTGCAGCAAGGAGCCAAGGTAAGTTGCTAGCTAGCATTAAACGTATCTTATAACAAACAATCAATCTTAACATAATCACTATTTAACTACACATGGTTGGTAGCTTGTCCTGCATTGCATATAATCGATGCGGTGCCTGTTAATTTATCATTGAATCACAGCCTACTTCGCCAAACGGGTGATTTAACAAGCGCATTTGCGAAAAAAAGCACTGTCGTTGCACCAATGTGTACCTAACCATAAACATCAACGCCTTGCTTAAAATCAATACACAAGTATTTATTTTTAAACCTGCATATTTAGTTAATATTGCCTGCTAACATGAATTTATTTTAACTAGGGATATTGTGTCACTTCTGTTGCGTTCTGTGCAACAGAGTCAGGGTATATGCAGCAGTTTGGGCCGCCTGGCTCGTTGTGAACTGTGTGAAGACCATTTCTTCCAAACAAAGACAGCCTACTTCGCCAAACGGTGGATGATTTAACAAAAGCGCATTTGCGAAAAAAGCACAATATTGGCACGAATGTACCTGAACATCAATGCCTTTCTTAAAATCAATAGACAGAAGTATCTTTTTTTAAACCTGCATATTTAGTTAAAATAAATTAATGTTAGCAGGCAATATTAACTAGGCAAATTGTGTCACTTCTCTTGCGTTCATTGCATGCAGAGTCAGGGTATATGCAACAGTTTGGGCCGCCTTGCTCGTTGCGAACTAATTTGCCAGAATTTTACATAATTATGACATAACATTGAAGGTTGTACAATGTAACAGCAATATTTAGACTTATGGATGCCACCCGTTAGATAAAATACGGAACGGTTCCGTATTTCACTGAAAGAATAAACGTTTTATTTTCGAAATGATAGTTTCCGGATTTGACCATATTAATGACCCAAGGATCGTATTTCTGTGTGTTATTATATTATAATTAAGTCTATGATTTGATAGTGCAGTCTGACTGAGCGGTGGTAGGCAGCAGCAGGCTCGTAAGCATTCATTCAAACAGCACTTTCCTGCGTTTGCCAGCAGCTCTTCACAATGCTTCAAGCATTGCGCTGTTTATGACTTCAAGCCTATCAACTCCCGAGATTAGAATGGCAATACTAAAGTACCTATTAGAACATCCAATAGTCAAAGGTCTATGAAATACAAATGGTATAGAGAGAAATAGTCCTATAATAACTACAACCTAAAACTTCTTACCTGGGAATATTGAAGACTCATGTTAAAAGGAACCACCAGCTTTCATATGTTCTCATGTTCTGAGCAAGGAACTTAAACGTTAGCTTTTTACATGGCACATATTGCACTTTTACTTTCTTCTCCCAACACTTGTTTTTGCATTATTTAAACCCAAATTGAACAGTGTTCATTATATATTTGAGACTAAATTGATTTAATTGATGTATTATATTAAGTTAAAATAAAAGTATTCATTGTTCATTCAGTATTTGTTGTAATTTTGATTATACAAATATATAATATATATATATATATATATATAAAAAAGTCGGCCGATTAAATCGATCGTATCTTTTTTGGTCCTCCAATAATCGGTATCTGGCGTTGAAAAATCATAATCGGTCAACCTCTAATGTATACTCAAACTGACTGGCTATCGTTCAGCAAATAGAAATGAGCTGCACTCAGGCCATCTGGAAGGCCAAAAGTTGTTACTTTAAGGAGCAGTTCTCTCCTCTGTGGTCTAACCCCAAGAAGTTCTGGAAAACGTTTAAAGACCTGGAGAATAAACCCTCCTCCTCACAGAGCTTCCCATGTCCCTTAATGGTGATGATGTGGTTGTTGACTGACAAGAAGCACATGGCTGAGCTCCTTTAATCACCACTTCATTAAGTCAGGATTCCTATTTGACTCAGTCATGCCTCCTTGCCCGTCCAACATTTCCTCAATCTCCCACCCCTTCTAATGCGACTATCCCCAATGCTTCTCCATCTTTTTCCCCTGCCCCGCTACAAAGTTTCTCTCTACAGGCAGTCACTGAGTCCGAGGTGCTCTTAAAGAGACTCCTTAAACTTGACCCCTGGGTCAGATGGTTTAGACCCTTTCTTCTTTAAGGTTGCTGCCCCTATCATCACAAGCCTGTCTCTCCTTTCTGGGGAGGTTCCCATTGCTTGCAAGGCAGCCACAGTTCATCCTTTCTTTAAAGGGGGAGATCAAGCTGATCCTAACTGTTATAGGCCAATTTCCTATTTTGCCCTGTTTATCAAAGTGTTGAAAAACTGTCAATAATCAACTGACTGGCTTTCTTGATGTCTATTAGTATTCTCTCGGGTATGCAAATCTTGGTTTCCGCTCAGGTTATGGATGTGTCACTGCAACTTTAAAGGTCCTCAATGATGTCACCATTGCCCTTGATTCAAAGCAATATTGTGCTGCTATTTTTTTTGACTTGCCAAAGCTTTTGATACGGTAGACCATTCCATTCTTGTGGGCGGGTAAGGAGTATTGTTGTCTCTGAGGGTCTTTGGCCTGGTTGCTAACTACCTCTCTCAAAGAGTGCAGTGTATAAAGTCAGAAAATCTGCTGTCCAGCCACTAACTGTCACCAAGGGAGTACCCCAAGGCTCAATCATAGGCCCCACACTCTTCTCAATTTACATCAACAACATAGCTCAGGCAGTAGGAAGCTCTCTCATCTATTTATATACAGATGATACAGTCTTATACTCAGCTGGCCCCTCCCCGGATTTTGTGTTAAACACTCTACAACAAAGCTTTCTTAGTGTCCAACAAGCTTTCTCTACCCTTAACCTTGTTCTGAACACCTCCAAAACAAAGGTAATGTGGTTTGGTAAGAAGAATGCCCCTCTTCCCACAGGTGTTATTACTACCTCTGAGGGTTAAGAGCTTGAGGTAGTCACCTCATACAAGTACTTGGGAGTATGGCTAGACGGTGCACTCTCCTCTCTTTATAGGACACATCACTGCACTCTATACTCCTCTGTAAACTGGTCATCTCTGTATACCCGTCACTAGACCCACTGGTTGATGCTCATTTATAAAACCCTCTTAGGCCTCACTCCCCCCTATCTGAGATATCTACTGCAGCCCTCATCCTCCACATATAACACCCGTTCTTCTAGTCACATTCTGTTAAAGGTCTCCAAAGCACACACATCCCTGGGTCGCTACTCTTTTCAGTTTGCTGCAGCTGTCGACTGTAACGAGCTGCAACAAACACTCAAACTGGACAGTTTTATATCAATCTCTACATTCAAAGACTCATTCATGGACACTCTTACTGACAGTTGTGGCTGCTTTGTGTGATGTATTGTTGTCTCTCGACCTTTGTGCTGTTGACTGTGCCCAATGTTTGTACCATGTTTTGTGCTGATACCATGTTGTGTTGCTACCATGCTGTGTTGTCATGTGTTGCTGCCTTGCTATGTTGTTGTCTTAGGTCTCTCTTTATGTCATGTTGTCTCTCTTGTTGTGATGTGTGTTTTGTCCTATATTTATATTGCATTTTTTTATTTTAATCCCACTCCCTGGTCCCCGCAGGAGGCCTTTTGCCTTTTGGTAGGTCGTCATAGTAAATAAGAATTTGTTCTTAACTGACTTGCCTAGTTAAATAATGGTTAAATAAATAAAATAAACAGAATAATAGTGTACTATTTACACCCAAAAGTACTCGTTACATTTTGACAGGAAAATTGTCCAATTCACACACTTATCAAGAGAACATCCCTACTGCATCTGATCTGGCAAACTCACTAAACACAAATGCTTCGATTGTAGATTATGTCTGAGTGTTGGAGTGTGCCCCTGGCTATCCGTCAATAATATATATAAAAAGAAAATTGTGCAGTCTGGTTCAATATAAGGAATTTCAAATGATTTATACTTTTACTCAAGTATGACAATTTAGTACTTTTTGGGTACTGGGGGTTATAGCATTTCTTTCACATGACCCATCAATTTAGACAAGAGTGTCTGGGTAAGTGTCATCTAATATTTATAAAATATTTTTATCTGGACACTCTGTTTACCTGGAATATTTTCTTATTGTAGGCTACTACCACTTTTAGTCTTCACTACACTACTCAATGTTTAGCACATGACCTCATGTGAATCCTTAAAGAGATGGGTGGGGCTGGCTTATGAGGGTGTGAACAATGCTGAATGGGTGTAGACAAAGGATTGCTCTCAAGTAGGTGCCAAAACATTCAAAGGCCCTTTTCACAAAAGTTTATAAGTGTATACGTGAGTTTATAAGTGTATCAACTTTCAAAGCACAATTACTTTCCCATTGTTTCAACAACAAAAAAATGCCATGTATGATATACCATTTTGTAGCTCTGAGTCTCTACTTTTATCCAATGTAAACAAACCAATTTCAAATGTTGCTACATAAGACCGAATCCAGGTGAGTCACATTTTTAAGTTATACATTGTTTACAGCGACTCTGAACAACAAAACCTAATGGAGGCATAGAATCTATTTTAGGTTATTATATAGTAAGACAGTAGTTGTACCAGCTCATTGATAAGTTATATTCCTCAAGAATCAATGGGTAGGCTAGAAATTGAAAATAACCCAGAATGTGTTCTAAAAGTTTCGGAGGCATTCGTCACAGTGAAACAAATATCAAACCAATAGAAATGTCTAGTAGACAGCAGCAAAATATTGGTAGCTGAAGAGCATTGATTACCTGGCAGAAACACCCGTGCGCGGCAGAGCTCGAGCTTGACACCTGGAGGTAATACATCGAAAGAACACCCAGAAAAATATACCGCTTCATTTCGTTGCAGATATAGTTGTAATTCAACACTTTTAAAAGTTTTAAGAGATTGAAGCTAAACGTTGCCGTTAATTCGGAGGAAAATGCTCCAGTCACACCGAGGTAAGGGTATGTATGTATGATTCATCAAGCGATTTATCCCATGCTCATGAGCAGAGATGTTTTATATAATGACGAGACGCTCATGTCTCCGCCCTAACAATGGGAGTCATTGTCCCAAAGGCTGAAAGGCACACTACAAGCTTAGGTCCAAAAATAAGCCCATTGGGTTGATTTTTGGACAGATTTTGGCTAGAATGAAATATCTCGCTTCGCCTCTTCCGCTCTGTTAGGAGCAATTGACAGCGTTTGGTAGACGCTTTTAGCATTGGTTATTCGTGGAAGTTTTACTATTCACTGCATGCAATGGAAAAGGCTCACCTGAACATATATTCAGCAACCTCCGTTTCTGACATTGTTTAATTAAACTATTGTGGGCCAACTGGTCACGTAATTCACGTAGTCGAGTGAGGCAACCGGAAGCGTGCTTGCCTCACTCGACTACGTGAACTACGTGACCATTTGTATGTTCCGTATTGTCAATTGTAACGTAATATTCAACTGACAACTGATAAGGCAATATAGTGGTTATTGGAATAATCAAACCGCTCATGTAGCGAGATCCGGAAGCGCCGACTGCTAGGGGAGGAGAGTGGACGACTGTACATAGAGATATCAGCGCAAACGTCTTTGAAAGACGGTTGTGGAGAAACAATGTGAGTTACAGCGCTAACTGCTATGGAAGGTTGAGTGGGTACGTATGTGGTCGAATGTCTAGCTAGTGTAGTCCGGGGGACAGAATCGAAAAGTTCGGATGTTGTGATAGCATGCTGCTAAAATTGCTTTGCTCAGCATTGTAATTCGTTGGTATTGCTAGGTAGCAAGCTAACTGTATGCCAATAGCAGCGAAGTAAACTAGCTATCTAGATTACATTAAATTCGACTGCATTGTGGCTAGCGCTCTCTCGCTAACATCATCTAGCTAGCCAATTTCAACTCAACCCTATCGTAAATCATGTTGTTTAGTTAGCGTGGCTAGTTAGCTGTTTTAGATACTGACCAGGCCACTTCGTGTTTCTAGCTAAACGAATTAGGTAGCTAACCAGTTATCGCAAACAAGGGGCTCAATAACTCAACTTTTCCCACATTGTTACGTTACAGCCTTATTCTAAAAACGTTTTTAATTTTTTATCCTAAACAATCTACACACACTACCCCATAATGACAACGCGAAAATAGTTAAAATTTTTGCAAAAAGTATTTAGACTATTTGCTTTGAGACTCGAAATTGAGCCCAGGTGCGTCCTGTTTCCATTGAGCCCAGGTGCGTCCTGTTTCCATTGAGCCCAGGTGCGTCCTGTTTCCATTGAGGGTGCGTCCTGTTTTCCATTGAGCGCCAGGTGCGTCTTGTTTCCATTGAGCCCGGGTGCGTCTGTTTCCCATTGAGCCCGGGTGCCGTTCCTGTTTCCATTGAGCCCGGGTGCGTCCTGTTTCCATTGAGCCCGGGTGCGTCCTGTTTCCATTGAGCCCGGGTGCGTCCTGTTTCCATTGAGCTCGGGTGCGTCCTGTTTCCACAACTTCATTGGAGTCCAATTGGACATGATTTGGAAAGGCACACACCTTTCAATATAAGGTCCCACAAGTTGACAGTGCATGTCAGAGTAAAAACCAAGCCATGAGGTCAAAGGAATTGTCTGTAGAGCTCAGAGACAGGATTGTGTCGAGGCACAGGTCAGGGGAAGGGTACCAAAAAATGTCTTCAACATTGAAGGTCCCCAAGAACAGTGGCCTCCGTCATTCTTAAATTTAAGACGTTTGGAACCACCAAGACTCTTCCTAGAGCTGGCTGCCCGGCCAAACTGAGTAATCGGGGGAGAAGGGCCTTGGTCAGGGAGGTGACCAAGAACCCGATGGTCACTCTGACAGAGCTACAGAGTTCCTCTGTGGAGATGGGAGAGCCTTACTGAAGGACCACCATCTGTAAAGCACTCCACCAATCAGGTCTTAATGGTAGAGTGGCCAGACGGGAAGCCACTCCTCAGTAAAAGGCACATGACCGCTGGCTTGGAGGCTGCCAAAAGGCACCTAAAGACTCAGACCATGTGGAACAAGATTCTCTTGTCTGAAGAAACCAATATTTAACTATTTTTGCCTGACTGCCAAGTGTCACATCTGGAGGAAACCTGGCACCATCCCTACGGTGAAGCATGTTGGTGGCAACATCTTGCTGTGGGGATGTTTTACAGCGGCAGGGACTGGGAGACAAGTCAGGGTCAAGGGAAAGATTTAATGGCGCGAAGTACAGAGATCATTGATGAAAGCCTGCTCAGGACTTCAGACTGGGGTGAAGGTGCACCTTCTAACAGGACAATGGACCCTAAGTCACAGCCAAGACAGAGAAGAATGGGATAAAATCCCCAAATACAGGTGTACCAAGCTTGTCGTGTCATACCCAAGATGGCTCAAGGCTGTCAACGCTGCCAAAGGTGCTAAAACAAACTACAGAGTAAAGGGTCTGTATACTTACGTAAATGTGATATTTTTTGTAAATGAGCAAACATTTCTAAACCTGTTTTTGCTTTGAGATTATGGGCTATTGTTTAGTTTGAGGAAAAAAATAACATGTAATCCATTTTAGGGTTCGGCATGTAACGTAAAAGTGGAAATAGTCCATGGGTCTGAATACTTTCCAAAGGCACTGTATATACACTATACTTCATAAAATACTTTCCTATCTCTCTCTCTTTGGGACAGTGTGGTGGACTGTTGTGATGACACTGTAGACATGTCACCTGTGCACCAGGTAGTCAATAGAAGCTGTCTCTATGGTGACACGGGCTGGAGAACATCCTGCTGATGCTGCAGACATGTCTGAGGGACAACCAGACCTCACAGGACAAACCCTCACAGCCAAGGTGAGCACTACAATAGGCCAGGGTAACAGGACAGGAAGGTGAATATCTTAAGGGAGAAAAAAAAGTGGGGGGAACCCTTTTTGGTGCTAGGCAGAACCCTTTGAAAAMGGTTCTACCTAGAACCCTCTATGTAGGGTTCGTCATAAGCCTCTGTATATGGTTCTATGAAGGGATTTACTGAGAACCATTTGATCTTTGGAGGATTCTTCCTAGAACCACCTATGAACGGTTCCACCAGCCTTATTATCCTTTAACATTTTATTTCTTTGACAATATTTGCATTTAACGAGTGCAATAAGTCCAACTACTAACAGATTGGATTAGTTTAGAAAAATGTGTTCTTTGTGTAGCATAAGATGTATCAACTAATCAGTGTACATGTAAAAATAGATTAAAACAAACAATTCTGAAAGTCACCCTGCAATAGAGCATGCTAGTGATATGGTTCTATGTAGGACACTTTTTGCCTTTCAAAATAACCCTTTCTTCCAGAAAGTGTGCTTCAGATCAAAACGGTTCATTTTGCTAGCCTGATCCCAGATCCGTTTATGCTGTTTTGCCAAGTCCTACTGTATAATTGTCATGCCATGTTACCATAGTAGTTGACTATCTGGCACAAATACAGTTGATTCGTATTCAGACCCCTTGACTTTTTCCACATTTTGTTGCGTTAAAGCCTTATTCGAATATTGATTAAATAGTTTGTTTCCCTCATCAATCTACACAATGTCAAAGCAAAAAAAAAWTTTWTTTTATTTTTTTGTGCAAAAAAATTATGTATTTACATAAGTATACAGACCCTTTACTCAGTATTTTGTTGAAGCACCTTTGGCAGCGATTACAGCCTCGATCTTTCTTGTGTATGACGCTACAAGCTTGGCACACCTGTATTTGGGGAGTTTCTTGCATCCTTCTCTGCAGATCCTCTCAAGCTGTCTGGTTGGATGGGAAGCGTTGATGCACAGCTATTTTCAGGTCTCTCGGAGATGTTTGATTGGGTTCAAGTCCGGGCTCTGGCTGGGCCACTCAAGGCCGTTGAGGCTTGTCCCGAAGCCACTCCTGCGTTGTCTTGGCTGTGTGCCTAGGTCGTTGTCCTGTTGGAAGGTGAACCTTCGCCCCAGTCGGAGGTCATGAGTGCTCTGGAGCAGGTTTTCATCATCGATCTTGTTTCTCATTGTCCTTCAGATACTTTTTGGCAAACCCCAAGCGGGCTGTCATGTGGTTTTAACTGAGTGACTTCTGCCTGGCCACTCCACCATAAAGGCCTGATTGGTGGAGTGCTGCAGAGATGTTTGTCCTTCAGTAAGGCTCTCCCATCTCCGCAGAGGAACTCTGAAGCTCTGTCAGTGACCATCGGGTTCTTGGTCACCTCCCTGACCATGGCCCTTCTACCGTGATTCCTCAGTTTGGCCCGGGTGGACAGCTCTAGTAATAGTATAGGTGGTTTAAAACGTCTTCCATTTAAGAATGATGGAGGCCACTGTGTTCTTGGGGATCTTCAATGCTGCAGAAGTGTTTTGGTACCCTTCCCCAGATCTGTGCCTCGACACAATCCCGTCTCTGAGCTCTACAGACAATTCCTTCGACCTGATTGCTTGTTTTTTGCTCTGACATGCACTGTCAACTGTGGGACCTTATATAAACAGGTGTGTGCCTTTCCAAATCATGTCCAATCAATTTAATTTACTATAGGTGGACTCCAATCAGGTTGTAGAAACATCTCAAGGATGATCAATGGAAATAGGATATACCTGAGCTAAATTGAGGCTCATAACAAAGGGTCTGAATACTTATATAAATACTTTATCTGTTTAAGGTTATTATACATTTGCAAAAAATTCTGAACCTGTTTTTGTTTAGTCATTATGGGGTATTGTGTGTGTGTGTAGATTATTTTCTCTCAATTTAATCAATTTTAGAATAAGGCTGTACCATAACAATGTGGGTAAGGGGCCTGAATACTTTCTAACTGCAGTGTATATAAATCTAATGAAATTGTATCGGTCACACACATATTTAGCAGATTTTGTTGCAAAATGCTTGTTCCTAGCTCCAACAGTGCAGTAGTATCTAAAAACGATTCACAACAATGCACAATCTAAAAATGGAAGAATGGCATTAAGAAATATATAAATATTAGAMTGAGAAATGTCGGAGTGGCATTGACTAAAATACATTAGACTAGAATACAGTATATACATGAGATGAGTAAAGCAGTATGTAAACATTATTCAAGTGACCAGTGATTCTATGTATATAGGGGGTGTTCCCTTTATCCCATACATCCTGCATGTTGATTCATGGCCTTGGAAATGTAAACACAAAAATAATGTTTGGCTTTTAAATTCTTTCTGTTCTGACTCTTCATGTGAAAGGCTATAGGCCTAATGGAATGGATGAACAGCCATGTAAATGCCTAATTATTATTATTATTAAATGCCTTATTCTTATCACGTCTTTCCAAATCCATTTTGATTTCAATATCCCTGAGATGAATGTTGTATAATGTTATGGTTCTTACAGCAATGTAACTTGCACTTTGTTTTCAGGTTTGAATGACAGTGTATTCCCCTAAACTTATTTCAATAGTTGTTTTATATGTAAGACCAATTACCATTTGTAATTTGTTTTGGTGCAGATGTGTTAAATATACAACCCTTATAAGTGTCTGTTCATGGAACAATACATCAGCCACACATCAACTACTTATTTTCTACCACATTTTTATTCAAGAGCATATACCATATACACATCTTTGCTGTCTTAAAAAAAAAAGAGTAATTACATGCACATGTTAAGGGTACATTTTTGCTGTATAGAGCAAATATTTCAAGAGTCTTAATAAGAATACAATTTGGATAGAGCCACAGAAAAACCTCAAATTACAGAATAAGACCTGTACGATATATCAAGTACTTTGACCAGACACCTTCAAGTCGAATTTTTTTGGTCACATACACATGGTTAGCAGATGTTATTGTGAGTGTAGCGAAATGCTTGTGCTTCTAGTTCTGACAGTGCAGTAACATCTAACAATTCCACAACTACCTAATACACACATCTAAGTAATGGAATATATGGATGAGCAGTGACTGAGCGGTGTAGGTAAGATGCAATAAATGGTATAATATACAGTGTTGAGATGAGTAATGTGAACATTAAAGTGGCCAATGATTTCATGTATGTAGGCAGCAGCCCCTGTGTTAGTGATTGCTATTTAACAGTGATGGCCTTGAGATAGCTGTTTTTCAATCTGTCCCAGCTTTGATGCACCTGTACTGACCTCGCCTTCTGGATGAACAGGCAGTGGCTCGGGTGGTTGTCCTTGATGACCTTACCTATGTTGCAAGATTGATGTAATTCTCTCCATGTCAACAAGTTCCCCGCATAGACCTAACCACATCTTGAGGGTGCATGTTCATTTTCCCAGCATTTTGTTACACATTTCATTGCGGTTGCTTAAAGAATCTATCAATTTAAATGGAGAGGATTGGAGTGTATCCACAGGAACAATACCTAGGAGATGGCATGGGGTCTGGTTGAATAACACCTGTGATGTCCTGTTTAACATGGAGAACTTCGCACCAAAATATGCAAGTATCCCTGGCTGCAGTGTGCAATTCAGGGCTGGTCTCAATGTGGACGGAGTCAAACGTTTGACCCCGCCCACCTTTTTGTCCATCTGATATGACAGTCACACACTGAACACACACGTTTGCGCAAGGCACATATTGAATTCAAACGTATTTAATTTTTGATGATCGTAAGAAATATTATAAAGTGGTACCAGCAGATATGTTAACACGTTTTGCTTCATGCTATGAGACAAGCTACTGATGTTGTTGTGAACAGACTTATGTATGTCATGTACTGTTAAAATTGTTGATAAATGTTAACTTGAATTATATTTCATTGAGCATTTACTGTTACTACCTATTCTGATTTATAATGCTATTTACTTTCCTCATGAGAATGGAGACAGACTATACCATATAGACATACTGACAAGCTGAATGTGCTTTGTACATTAAGTTATACCAGCTCCAGTAAAGAGATCAGAGACTCGGGTGACTTCTACGTCATCTTTACTAAACAACATAACACAATTTACACAGCAGACAAAAACGAGGTTTGACCACTCCTCAAAAATGTCTTCACTCCTGCTCCTCAGAAGAGGCAAAGACAGTCATTTTCTTGTTGTCAACTGCCTCCACATAGAACATCTCAATCTCTCTGTAACATGACTGGTTCCTTGAGGAGAATAGTTTCCTCTTCATCCAGGCCATCATACAACTGTAGTTCTTTAAGGGTTGTAATGCGGTCTTCCCCGTCCATCCCAATTACACTAGGGAGGGAAACAGTGCCTTTAAATGTTTGG
The DNA here is from genome assembly GCF_002910315.2 of Salvelinus sp. IW2-2015. Taxonomy (NCBI): domain Eukaryota; kingdom Metazoa; phylum Chordata; class Actinopteri; order Salmoniformes; family Salmonidae; genus Salvelinus; species Salvelinus sp. IW2-2015. Next base: position 190,767 of record NW_019942528.1, on the reverse strand, counting down.
CGTTCGCACCACCTTGCTGACTCGAGGGTGTCCCTTAGAAGAACATCTGCTTCCTTGAAGAAAAATAATAAATATTAAGAGTAGTGCCTCATTGGGTGATCAAGACAAATTACACCCCACTTTCACAATACCACCATGCAAACAAAAGCCACTATTACTAAAGGGGTTTTCAGTGATATCGATAACTACTCAACAAGTCATCACAACTATTATATCTTGTCAAGTATTCAGTATTACACACAGACTACTTACCCAGTTCACAGCGCATGTTTTCAGTATCGTCTAGAAAGAAAACAGATTGTGGTCATTACGTAATGTACGGGAACCTGTAGGGATGTGTTTACAGGAATGCACCTTACTTTAGCTAATAGCCTATACAGTACCTGGTCCTGCAGAGCTGGATGCTGATGTGACCTCCTGGGGTGACATCTACATCATCCTGAAATATATTGGGGGGGGGGGGGTAAGTCTAAACATTGGTTTAAGACTATACCACTCATCATGACACCTACCTGTAGTGTGTTTTGATTTCACCACCTTTTTCCATCTTTCAACCTCTCTTCTTCAGACCTTAGTGAGTGAATGACATACAGTGGGGCAAAAAAGTATTTAGTCAGCCACCAATTGTGCAAGTTCTCCCACTTAAAAAGATGAGCAAATATCTTGCTTGAAATCTTGCTTGTTTGTAGGTGACCAAATACTTATTTTCCACCATAATTTGCAAATAAATTCATAAAAAATCCTACAATGTGATTTTCTGGATTTTTTCCCCCTCATTTTGTCTGTCATAGTTGAAGTGTACCTATGATGAAAATTACAGGCCTCATCTTTTTAAGTGGGGGAACTTGCACAATTGGTGGCTGACTAAATACTTTTTTGCCCCACTGTACATTCAATATGAACATATATTCAGGTCAGCCTGGCCACAGTGAAAATGATTAAGAATGCAAATTAAGTTTAATGTTCAAGACTTACGGCGTGGGAAAGTTCTGCAGGAAAACTAGGCACCACCGTCGCCGAATTTGCTGCATGTTTTCCTTTAAAAGAAAATCACACAATCGGATGAGTATCCCAAAAAACATATCCACTAGTGATGAGAATTTCATAATTTATACATACCTCAGTGAAATCACACTGTGCTTCCATAGCAATGTACAGAGCATACTGTAAGTTAAGTTTGATAGTTATGTTAGTTATTATAACTAATAAAACTCCCCTCCAGGAATATATTTCAGGATGTAGAAGACACACCACGTCACATCAGCATCCAGCTCTGCAGGAGTTTGATATATGTAGTGTTAAAAACTGTAGGAAATAGGTCCCAAAGAATGTAAAGAATAATAAACAAAGTATGAGCAATAAGTGTGCGTTGCATGCTGCAAGCACAGAAAATAACTTTGTTATAACAGAAAATAGGACTTATAATATAGTGAATAGCCAGCATCTTACCATCAAAACAAACACCCCACAGTTGTTTGAGAAACCTTGCTTTGGTAGGCCCTGTGGTGTGAACAAGGTACACTTTTCAATAAAGGAATGACAATCAAATGGTACAGTTCAGTGGAATAATTTAAAGGAATATCTAACCTGATCATCCACACAAAGTCCTCCAAGGTCCAGGGGACAAGATCCGAGCAATGTTTCTGAACGCAGTGTAAAAAAGTACATTAACAACTTTTTATACTTCAGCATGCATAACAGTTTTGAACACAGTTGGAACTGAATTAGCCCAAGTTTCTTTCACAACATGTATGGGTGTTGCTCGACCAGAAAATGTATTTGACTACAAACACCATTTCTCACATCAATGCACTCACATGCCAAAAATATTTCCTTGGACACGGTTTCAAAGCAATGTGTATGCTTTCTTCGTAAATGTGTTTTGAAGTTTTTAAATTACCGTTTGCAGTGTGGACAAGTTACAATGGCTTTTCTTGACTTGCCATGTATGTTGGTACCAGGTGATTTCATTATTGTATATACTATGTGTAGGCTGTGTAGACTCGCTATGTGAAACAATGAAAAGTTAGATGTCATATAGTCCAAAGAWGAAAAAGCCTGGAAGGAGGAGAGATGACTAGAAATTATTCTGTTATTCGGTGTGGATTAATTGTCGGAGTAGAGGACCTTGTGCATTTCATGTAAAATAACTCAACGTTTATATCCCATGACAAATTAGCTAGCAACAGCAAGCTAGCTAAATTTCCATAAATGTTTAATGCTTTTCGACCTGTCCCCAAATTAATACAATTGGTTCAGAGTTTGTTTTGATATTTTAAGCTGCGTGTCGTGGTCGCGTTTGGTGTGGGGGAACAAAATCAATTTGCGCACAATGGCACGGTTTGGGTACGGTGTTAGTCGGCATATCTTTTTTTTTGCCGTTCTGTGGGCTGTCTCCATGACCAAAGGTGTAGCAGCATCGATTTCCAAGAACTCCCTCACCATCTGGTCCACAAATGTAGACATTTTCTGCCCTCTTTCTGCATTGGTTGAGACCCCCAAAATTTGAATATATTATTATGACGCAAAAGGTTTACCAACAATTCTCCCTTCTTTTGCAATTCCTCTACCTGGCCCATTAAGTATTAATAGCCTGGTCTTGTTGTATTAGCGTTTCGCCATGATCCTCATTTTACTTTTCAATGTGGGTCATCCGGTTATAATTTTTCTCTAGAGTAGCCTTCATGCCATTGATAGGTTTACATTTTGCAGATTGAGGTGGCTGTTTGTCGTCGAAATAACTTCTGTTCTGGGACTGGGAAACTAGTCAGGATCAAGGGAAAGATGGAGCAAAGTACAGCTAGATCGTTGATGAAAACCTGCTCCAGTGTGCTCAGGACCTCAGACTGGGGCCAAGGTTCACCTTCCAACAGGACAACGACCTTAAGCACACAGCCAAGACAACGCAGGAGTGGCTTCGGAACAAGTCTCCGAATGTCCAATTGACGATACGGCGCGTATAACGTCTCATAAATTTGGTCTACAAGAGTTTAAACAATGTCAGATATCCTGAGGTTGTTGAAGATATGTACAGCCTTTTCCATTGCATGCATTAAATATTACAACTTCAATGGGTAACCAATGCAAAATACCACTTAGCCATTGTAAATAAGAATTTGTTCTTAACCGACTTGCCTAGTTAAATAAAGGTTACATTAAAAAAATACAGACTAAACTTCTGTTTCAATTGCCAGGACGAAGAGAACTGAGAAACACATTTCACGCCACTTCGATACAGCTACTAGAAGTGACTTTCATAGCAGGTTAGGAGACTGAGGTTAAGGTTAGGAAAGTGGTGAGAGAAAAAAGCGGCAATAGTACAGTTTGTCCCTCGAGTTGCCGTAGCAAGTGTGTACTTAATCAAAATAGTCTGAATTCATCTTACTCAAATCTAATTTTGACGTTTTTAGGTCTTAGTCGCCCACATTTGGGTCACATACAAAAAAATCTTAAATTGCACCAATTAACCCTGCACCGATACACTATCCCCCCCAAAACCACGATCCTACACCAGGCCGCCGGCATGGGAGGATGTAACCCCTTCTCTCAAAACTTCTTGTAGATTTGCTGCACTAAAATCTCACCGCAAAATATGTATCTGTTGCTTCAACTACCACATATACAGTATCTTCTGTGATTTCCGCTGCGCAGTGCAGTTGATCACCATGGCAATAAACAAAAGAAATCCAACCTTACTAAAACTCATCCTCTCTGGATCTCTCTCAGGCCTTCTCACTGGGGGGCTTCCAGTTGAATCACCCACCCTTGGGCTATCCTCTACTCACTACCTCAGCATAGGAAACTTTCATTCCCACTCAAACTCTGGCAATCTCAGCCTGTCTCTCTCTCACAGGGCACTTCGGCCCCAGCTGCATGGGCACCCCCACAGTTGACACACAGTGCGTTCTCTATCCCAACTGTACACTCCCTCTGACTATGCCCTCCTGCACATTTCTCACACTGTGGGATCTCCCTTCTACACACTGCTGCAWCAGGTCTGAATCCTTGCCACGTAAAGCACAGTAGCGGGTTTGGAACATATGCCCTGACAGAATAGAAAATATAAAGTAAACTGACCTTATCAGGTAGACACTCTGTGTCAAAGCTCAATAAGACCGACAGGGTATTCTCAGACTTGCCATTGCCACCGGGTCCACGTCTCACTAAACAGCGGGCGTCACAAACACCAGGAACATTATTTTTCATTTGATCCACCTCTACACTCAACGCTACCCCACTGAGCACCCCTTTGAGCGGCGCTCCGTTCGTTCCGGAGAGCAAAGCACGCCACAGGTTTCCTCTGGGTGGAGGATGCACAAAAAATAAACAAATCCACTTCTCGAAACTTTCACGTATGTATCCATTCCCAGTTTTCCCTTTACCCAGCTTGACACAACGTATGGGTCGGCCAAAAAGTAGCAATCCACTCTTTCCAAAAATCTCACTCCCACCATTCCAAATTCTTCTCCGGTAGGATTCACAGGGCAAACATTGGAAGTCTTTACCACACCGGTCGCTGCAGGTAGGCCCACTTCATCCTGGTCTGGCTCAAACTCAGAGAGCTCACCGCTGCCAACCGACTCCATTTTGAGATTCTCAAGAGAGCAAGAAGACCTAAAGGTAAATAAGTAAAGTTACTTGGTTTGTATTTAGGAGACGAAGGTACAGTATACACTCTGGAGTCGAAGGTCTGAACTTACCGCCATTCTTACGCTTTTGTGTCATCGCACCTCCTTTGCAACAATGTTGCAATGTGTCATCTTCTCTAGTTCAATGACAACCAACACTTCATTGAAGAATCCCTACTGCTGACCAATCACCGACGAAGGGGTATAGACTTCGGCTTGCCTCAGGAAAAAATCTTGTGTGCACGAACAGCCGAAAAAATGCTTGCCTAAATCCAAAACAGTGACAAAATGTAATCAATCTATGCACGCCATAAACTGTTTTGGATGAGAAGCATGCGGACGCCTTAATACCCACAAGGTGGCGTCCAAACCTCAGGCCTACTGGAGTTCATCCATTGAGGAAAACAGTGAGGTGGGCCTGTTTCCACCACATACTATTGCAATACTACTATCATTATTTCAAGTAAGAAGTACAATATTACTGGATATTATTTGCATGCTTTTTGGAAGGACTGGGCACCAAAAATATCTTCCAAAATGAACAGCACTGGGGAAAAGAAAGAAACAATTCACAGAACAGACGTAGGTCCAGGCCTGATGATTGCATAGGCTTACTTGAGTAAATTGTTGTCATTTTAATCATTCAAAACATACTTTTCAGCAACCAATATCGTTGCATTAAATGAAAAATATATAAATTCTGCAACCTGCAACAAATACCTTTTTATTATAAATCTGAACAAATGCATTCCATGATCCTAGAAGTATTAAATTCAAATGAATCTCAATCAATCAAATGTATTTATAAAGCCATTTTTACATACATCAGCAGATGTCAAAGGGCTATACAGAAACCCAGCCTAAACAGCACCCCAAACAGCAAGCAATGCAGATGTAGAAGCACGGTGGCTAGGAAAAACTCCCTAGAAAGGAAGGAACCTAGGAAGAAACCAAGAGAGCAACCAGGCTCTGAGGGGTGGCCAGTCCTCTTCTGGCTGTACCGGGTGGAGATGTATAACAGAACATGGCCATTAAGGCCAGATTGTTATTCAAGATGTTCAAACATTCTTAGATGACCAGCAGGGTCAAATAATAATCACAGCCATTGTAGAGGGTGCAACAGGTCAGTACCTCAGGAGTAAATGTCCGTTGGCTTTTCATAGCCGAGCATTCCGATGTCGAGACAGCAAGTGTGGTAGAGAGGAGGACAAGGTCGAAAACAGCAGGTCCGGGACAAGGTAGCACATCCGGTGAACAGGTCAGGGTTCCCTAGCCGCAGGCAGAACAGTAGAWACTGGAGCAGCAGCAAGACCAGGTGGACTGGGATAGCTAGGAGTCAAAGCCAGGTAGTCCTGAGGCATGATCCTAGGGCTCAGGTCCTCGGAGGGAGAGAGAGAGGGAGCATACATAAATTCACACAGGACACCAGATAAGACAYGAAAATTACACCAGAGATAAGACTGACCCTAGCCCCCCCAGCACAGACTATTGCAGGATAGATATTGGAGACGGGTGGGTCAGGGGACACTGTGGCCAACGATACCTCCAGACAGGGCCAACCTGGCAGGATATAACCCCASCCACTTTGCCAAAGCACAGCCCCCACGACTCTAGAGAGATACAGACCACCAACTTACTACCCTGAGACAAGGCTGAGTATAGCTCAGGAAGATCTCCTCCACCGCACGAGCGCAAAACCAGACAGGAAGATCACGTCTGTGACTCAACCCACTGAAATGATGCACCCCTTCGAGAGACGGCATGGAAGAGCACTATTAAGCTAGTGACTCAGCCCCCATAATAGAGGCAGAGGCASAGAATCCCAGTGGAGGGGAGCCAGCCAGGCAGACAGCAAGTGCAGTTCGTCGTTCCAGTGCCTTGCCGTTCACATTCGCACCCCCTGGGCCAGACTATACTCAATCATAGGATCTACTGAAGAGATGAGTCTTCAATAAAGACTTAAAGGTTGAGACCGAGTCTGCGTCTCTCACATGGATAGGCAGATCATTCCATAAAAATGTAGCTCTATAGGAGAAAGCCCTGCCTCCAGCTGTTTGCTTTGAAATTCTAGGGACAATAAGGAGGCCTGCGTCTTGTGACCGTTTGGTCCTTGTAGATATGTAAGGCAGGACCAAATCGGAGAGATAGGTAGGAGCAAGCCCATGTAATGCTTTGTAGGTTAGCAGTAAAACCTTGAAATCAGCCCTTGCCTTAACAGGAAGCCAGTGTAGCACTGGAGTAATATGATCAAATTTGTTGGTTCTAGTCAGGATTCTAGCAGCAGTGTTTATCACTAACTGAAGTTTATTTAGTGCTTTATCCAGGTAGCCGGAGAGTAGAGCATTGCAGTAGTCTAATCTAGAAGTGACAAAAGCATGGATTAGCTTTTCTGCAGCTTTTTGGACAAAAAGTTTTAGATTTTTGCAATGTTACTAAGATGGAAAAAAATCTGTCTTTAATTTTCTTTATGCTCGTCAAGAGATCAGGGTCCAGAGTAACGCCGAGGTCCTTCAGTTTTATTTGAGACGACTGTACAACCATCAAGATTAATTGTCAGATTCAACAGAAGATCTTTGTTTCTTGGGACCTAAAACTAGCATCTGTTTTATCCGAGTTTAAAAGTAAAACATTTGCCACCATCCACTTCCTTATGTCTGAAACACAGGCTTCCAGGGTAGGCAATTTTAGGGCTTCGCCATGTTTCATCAAAATGTACACCTGTGTGTTGTCCGCATAGCAGTGAAAGTTGACAATGTGTTTCCGAGTGACATCACCAAGAGGTAGAATATATAGTGAAAACAATAGTGGTCCTAAAACGGAACCTCGAGAAACGTTAACTTACAATTGATTTGTCAGAGGACAAACCATCCACAGAGACGAACTGATATCTTTCAGAAAAATAAGATCTAAACCAGGCAAGAATTTGTCCGTGTAGACCAATTATGGTTTCTAATTTCTTAAAGAATGTGGTGATTGATGGCGTCAAAAGCAGCACTTAGGTCTAGGAGCACGAGGACAGATGCAGATCCTTGGTTTGACACCATTAAAAGGTAATTTCTAACCTTTGAGTGCAGTCTCAGTGCTAAAACCAGACTGAAGCATTTCATATCCATTATGACTTTGAGAAGGCAGTGAGTTGCTGTGCAACAGGTTTTTCAAAAAAATTGAGAGGAATGGGAGATTTGATATAGCCAATCGTTTTTTTACATTTTCTGGGTCAAGGTTTGGCTTTTTCAAGAGAGGCTTTATTACTGCCACTTTTAGTGAGTTTGGTACACATCCGGTGGATAGGGAGCCATTTATTATGTTCAACATAGGAGGGCCAAGCACAGGAAGTAGCTCTTTCAGTAGTTTAGTTGGAATAGGGTCCAATATGCAGCTTGACGGTTTATAGGCCATGACTATTTTCATGAATGTGTCAAGAGGTACAGGATTAAAAAACTTGAGTGTCTCAATTGATCCTAGGTCCTGGCAGTTCTGTGCAGACTCAGGACAACTGAACTTTGGAGAAATATGCAGATTCAAAGAGGAGTCTAATTCGCTTTCTAATGATCATGATTTTTTCATCGAAGAAGTTAATGAATTTATCACTGCTGAAGTGAAAGCTATCCTCTCTTGTTGAATGCTGCTTTTTAGTTAGCTTTGCGACAGTATCAATTACATTTTGGATTGTTCTTATTCTCCTCAAATTAGGATGATCGAGCAGTAGTGAGGGCTCTTCGATATTGCACAGTACCGTCTTTCCAAGCTAGTCGGAAGACTTCCAGTTTGGTGTGGCGCCATTTCCATTCCAATTTTCTGGAAGCCTGCTTCAGAGCATGGGTATTTTCTGTGAACCAGGGAGCAAATGTCTTGTGACGAATGTTTCTAGGGGTGCGACTGCATCTAGGGTATTATGCAAGGTTAAATTAAGATCCTCAGTTGGGTGGTTAACCGATTTTTGTACTCCGACGTCCTTGGGTAGGTGGAGGGAGTCTGGAAGGGCATCTAGGAATCTTTGAGTTGTCTGAGAATTTATAGCACGGCTTTTGATGATCCTTGGTTGGGGTCTGAGCAGATTATTTGTTGCGATTGTAAACGTAATAAAATGGTGGCCCGATAGTCCAGCATAATGAGGAAAAACATTTAGATCCACAATATTTATTCCATGGGACAAAACTAGATGCAGGGTATGACTGTGGCAATGAGTAAATCCAGAGACCTGTTTGACAAAACCCACTGAGTTGATGATGGCTCCAAAAGCCTTTTGGAGGTATCTGCCATAACTACAAGGTCTGATAGGAATTCAGGGAACTCAGTGAGGAACGATGTATACGGCCCAGGAGGCCTGTAAACAGTAGCTATAGAAAGTGATTGAGTAGGCTGCATAGATTTCATGACTAGAAGCTCAAAAGAGAAAAACATATTTTTTTTTTGTAAATCGAAATTTGCTGTCATAAATGTTAGCAACACCTCTGCCTTTTAACGGGATACGGTCACTAGTGTAACCAGGAGGATAGGCCTAATTTAACATTCATCAGGCTTGAGCCATGTTTCAATCAGGCCAATCACATCAAGATTATGATCAGTCAGTGGCGACCCGTCATTCAGGGCACCTGTTTTGAGCCCAACATTTTTTGCAAAAAAAAACAGTCACATCAGTTTGTAAACAATTAAAAAATATATATCATTGAGTTAATTAWTAAAGCCACATACAAACATGGTCGCTTTAGTTGAGTAAGCAGCTCCAAAATGCAGATAGCCAGGTGTAGTGGTGGTAAGGATTCACTCCATGGTGCTGAAAAGAAAGCTCTGCTGTTGGGACAGCTTTATGTAGGCCCTAACAGTTCGTGAGCACCGTTTGTCACCGTTATAGTGCTATTACTGTATTGTTTAGGGTTGTGTAGTGACTTTGCTGGCATGCATCTAAAACATTTGAGTTTGCCTCACCAACATTTATATGCTAAAATCGCCACTGTGATCAGTGATTAGTTGATTGACTATGACTGCCTTGGAAGTGAGGGATCTAACATTAAGTAACCATATTTTGAGATGTGAGATACCACAATCTCTTTCAATAATGACAGGAATGGAGGAGGTCTTTATTCCAGTGAGATTGCTAAGGCGAACACCGCCATGTTTTGTTTTGCTCAACCTAGATCGAGGCACAGACACGGTCTCAATGGGGATAGCTGAGCTGACTACACTGCCTGCTAGTGGCAGATTCCACTAAGCTGGCAGGCTGGCTAACAGCCTGCTGCCTGGCCTGCACCATCTCTTATTGTGGAGTTAGAGGAATAAGAGCCCTGTCTATGTTCATAGATAAGATGAGAGCACCCCCCAGCTAGGATGGAGTCTGTCACTCCTCAGCAAGCCAGGCTTGGTCCTGTTTGTGGGCGAGTCCCAGAAAGAGGGTAAATAATCTACAAATTCTATCTTTTGGGAGGGGCAGAAAACAGTTAAAATCAAATCAAAGTTTATTTGTCACGTGCGCCGAATACAACAGGTGTAGTAGACCTTACAGTGAAATGCTTACTTACAGGCTCTAACCAATAGTGCAAAAAAGGTGTTAGGGTGAACAGTAGGTACGTAAAGAAATAAAACAACAGTAAAAAGACAGGCTATATACAGTAGCAAGGCTATAAAAGTAGCGAGGCTACATACAGACACCAGTTAGTCAGGCTGATTGAGGTAGTATGTACATGTAGATATGGTTAAAGTGACTATGCATTTATGATGAACAGAGAGTAGCAGTAGCGTAAAAGAGGGGTTGGCGGGTGGTGGGTGGCAGAACCAGCGATTGACTTGTGAGACTGCTGTAGAGCTCATCACTCCCCCTTACTGGGAGGGGGCCAGAGACAAATACTCAATGCCGACATCTTTCTAGCTGATTTACACGCTGAAGCTATGTTGCACTTGGTGACCTCTGACTGTTTCATCCTAACATTGTTGGTGCCGACGTGAATAACATTATCCGTATACTCTCTAAACTCGCCAGTTTTAGCCTTAGCCAGCACCATCTTCAGATTAGCCTTTACGTCGGTGGCCCTGCCCCCTGGTAAACAGTGTATGATCACTGGATTATTATTTTTATGTCTATTGTAGGTAATGGAGTCGCCGTTGACTAGGGTTTTCAATTTGTCAGAACTAATGGTGGGAGTCTTCGGTGGCTCAGACCCCGTAACCAGAGAAGGCTCGGCCTCTGACTCCGACTCGTTGCTTAATGGGGGGACCCGGTTGAAAGTTTCTGTCGGCTGAATGAACGATACCGGTTGAGCATGCCGACATCATTTCTTTCCAGAAGCCTTGAGAAAATTGTCCGGCTGCTGGGATTGTGCGGGGGATTTATACTACTATCTGTACTTACTGGTGGCACAGACGCTGTTTCATCCTTTCCTACACTTAAATTACCCTTGCATAACGATGGCATCTGAAGATATGCTTGAAACATGGCTATCCTCACCATAAGGCGATAGTTCTGTATATTATGAGTACAGCAACTGCAATTAGATGGCATAGTGTTAATGTTACTACTTAGCTTTTTCGGCTGGTGGAGGTCCTGTAGAACAATGGCCAGATAAAGCGTCAGGGGTGAAAAAGTTGAATGAAAAAAGTAGAGCGAGGGGGAAAAAGACGTTGGTAAATGTATTAAAAGCAAAAACTGAAAAGTTTGGCAGATAGCCAAGTAGCAACAAACAGCACAATTTAGGACCCTAAAAATTAAGTTGATATAGTTTTCATGCTATAATATCTCAATGCAGAGGTCAACTGTAGGCCAATTGCCACCTTGTCAGATATCAATCCAATTTGTGATGGCTTGAGCTTTTGACTGATTCAAGAGAACTGTCCACTTCCCCACTGGTAAAACGTCTATTCCTTCCCCCCTCCACTTCTTTTAGTCAATATTGAGCACACTCAGCTGAAGGCAGTAAGGGTGCATTGTGTGACAGAAAAGGACACTGCTATCAAACAATGGCCCAAGAATGCATTTGAGGCCCTATCATGTATCTGTACAAGTGGTGGGCCTCGCCATTCAAATCAGCCTTCCCTATAGAGGCCCAATTTAGGATTATTTTTCCCCATTCATAACCCAAAAATGTTTATTGTTTTACCTTTGTTCAAATGTAACATGTGCTCATGTAAAATCAATGAATGAATGAGGAATACATTGATGTAGTCAAACCATCAAAGCACTGGCAGTATAGGCTACATTAAAAARATCAAGGTTTTACACACAAAACAATTGAATTCTATTTCAGGAGACAGATAAATATAATGTATGACCGGAGCACTTAGTGTCTTTATTTTTCTCACTGCTACTGTAACTCGACACATTGTATCAGCTGCTGCATTGCTATAACTCGATACTCTCATTGAAACAATGTATGAAATATATTTTTTGCTTTCAATTCAACCAAACGGTAGGATGGAGGGTGAGGCCCTCTGCTGGATGGAATGCAAACATCAGAGCTACATTTACAATGAAGAACTTCATGAATAGGGAGGCAGGCACTCCTCTTTAATTGATATAATTTCTCTTCATACTGTATGTGTAGTAACTACTGCTTAATGATCAACCCCGAGAAAAATGGACCCGATAGTATTTAATGTGTAGAAATGTAGTTGAAAGTATTGTACAGATAAGTGAAAGGGCCAAATTGAGGCAACTCCCGCCCTGTTTTACATTCATACACATCGTCACTTTTTGTTTTGATTTTGTCCACTTTGCTATGGAAACCTTTTTTCTTCAAAAATGTGCTAATCCCTGTCAGTTGTCTCGGTTGCTGTTAGGCTATGTGATCTGTCCCTAACTCCATTCTCTATTTTTGTGCTTCCTTGTGCTGCCAAGCCCCTGACGTAATGCTTCGTGTTAATTATTAGCATGTGGAAAGCAATGCCGAGACTCGCCTCTGGTAAAACAAGAGTAGCTTAACTGTAGGGAGAATAGTTAGTCAAGATGGCAAAACACACAGATCCGGAGTGAAGGGGCACCGCTCCCCACAATTGTGTACTTTGTTGCGCCCCGTCCTGCGACCAACACAACCGATACAACTGTGCCTAGAAGTGAGTAGCCTAACGTTTTAACAATTTTCTTTGCAACTTTTAACAAGCTTCTGGAGTATTTTTGTAGACTCTTGTTTGAGCTGCTCTCTTGTTGGCTGTCCAGTAGGACACCTGCAATATAGAAAAATGTGCTACTAAGTACTAATCTAAAAAAAAGTGATACAATAAAAAAAAATCTCGGAGAATACAAATATATCCAGCTGGACATTTATTTTGTAGACATTGACGGTTGATATTTACCCGTATAAATAAGCGTCGGAATGGTTAACGCGCGGTTCTGGATCTCAGGAGTTTATGGAAACTAGTATGAATATGTGTAGAATTACAGTGTAGCATAGCTATGCATCGGCCACATTTTAGGAATGTTCTAAGACTCCGCATTTGAACTCAATTATTTCACGTAGAGCCAAGTATTCATTTTCCTTGAGACGAATCGCATCACCTCCACATTTTACAAATGATCTAGCCTATCCTCGGTGCTCATGTAGGGCTATGATTGCCCCAATGCTGATGATGCAAAGTGGCCGTTTTTGAGACCCGTTAGTGCTGACATGGGGACTTTATTTTAAGGTACGACATTGAATACGAATGCGGTCTTTTCATGCGAGGTTATTTGTGTCGCGTCGACGTTGGCAGTCCACAGATTATACAGTCTACAGGCTATCTTCGAAACAATGTGTGGTGGAAATGTAGTCATTTATGCTTCATCATATAGTACAGCACACCGATGCTTTGAACCTAACTCATTCATAGACGCTAACTACCTTTAGCGCCTTCCGACGATAGCCTTCGATCTACTGTTCTGAACGTTAAAACGCATTACTTGCGGTAAAGTTTTTGGGGAAAAGGGACATATCTTTCATATCGGTGAYAAATAATTCTCAATTCAAATGGTGAAATTACTACACACCTTTTTATAGGGTTAGTGTTCCCACACGGCCATATCTCCAAATTACAGCGCTTGTTTCTGGAAGACAGCTACCTAGCTTGCTCCTGACACCTGTGTGTGACGGTGTCCACATACATGGGTTCAGTTTGCCCCTAGGTGAGTCGAACGTATGTGCTTGCATAGGCTACTCCCAAAATAGCTTCGCTTGACAAATTAGAACACTGTTTGTTCCTCCTGAGCCACCATAGCAACAACATAGCCAGAAACACTTCCTCAAAATAGTTTGAATGATCTAAGATAAATCAAGAAATCTGTCATTACTTTTGAGGTTTTTGCCAAGGAGGTCTTGGGGTATTTTCACACAGTCCTTTTTAAAGGAACCGATGTTAGTCCTCTGGGGTAAAAAAAGCGAAATAACTGGGGTCTCTTTGTATTCACACTCGCCTAGCCTTTGAATGAGGACTCAACTCTTCTGCCAGTTCACGTAACCCATTTTGTTTTATTATTTACATTGACAGCCTAGGAACAGTGGGTTAACTGCCTTGTTCAGGGGCAGGATGGCCTTGTCCGCTCTGGGATTCGATCCAGTAACCTTTCYGTTACTGGCCCAAGGGGCAGAATGACAGATTTTTACCTTGTCCGCTCTGGGATTCGATCCAGTAACCTTTTGGTTWCTGCCTACTTACATTTTGTAATAATTGTATTCAGAAGATACAGAAGACATGTAAATATTATTGGTAACAGAATAAATAGCAGAATAAATAATGCTGTAATTGAAAATTGTACAGCCAATGTAGGCTACTGCCCCTTTTAAAAGCTAGAATAGATTTTGTATGCTACAGTATTTTGTGATTCTTTCCAAATATGTTGTCTTCTCACAACATTCAAACCCCACAATCGAATAAACAGCTTACGAAGCTCTCTTATAGATCAGATATTGCAAACAAATAATCGGAACTAAAAACTACACACATATTTTGGAATTTCTGTGCGTCTTTGACAATCGCTAATCAATATCCAAAAATGGCACACGTTTTTCCTGCAAAACTGCACATCAAAATGTTCTCTCTTGTGGCACCAATGTGAGAGGTTTTGGCAGGGGCAAAGGTGTTGCAGTAGTGTGTGTCATTACAAGTCAACCTGGGGAGCTTTGTGTTCTTATTGCCCTAAAAAAAGGAACTGGTCTGTGGAATTCAAGCGAATGGAACTCAGACCACCTCTCGAGATTGTCTCAGTTCTGTTTGCTTCGGGAGCTCTTCTGAGGTGTCTGAGTTCCTTTTGGAATGTTAACCATTCACCAAAGATTAAGCGGACTGCACAGAGTTCATAAAAATTGTCTGAAAGGGACCAAGTGTGAAAACACCCTTAATTGTGCAATTTTACATCTAGCTAAGATGTTTGGTGCAGTATTTTTCAATCTTTCGTTGAATGATAACAAACACTTAATGTTCCCACTCCTACTAGAAGAAGTACTGTTGACCAATCACTGATGAAGGGGAGTAGACTTCGGCTACCGAACTTTGACTTGCCTCAAGAAAAATGTGAGCTCGAACAGCCCGAAGAAAAACCTGCCGAACACCGAAACTAACAAAAACATCACAAAAATGTGTCCTAATATATGCACTAACTGCTTTGACTGGGAAGCATGTGACAAGCTTTAGCGTAACTGGGGAGGAAGTGTAGTTCGTCAACTGGGGGCACACACACTGTGCAAAACTGCTACAGATAGTGATGCTTTTTTTATTTGAAAGGTTKTTTTTTGCTGATATGCCCTTTATCTTTCATATGTTTCGCAAACAATGGTTATTTCTAAACATTTAAACACAGTGTCGGAATTGTAGTTCACACAACCATGGGCGACGCGAACCACTTAAAAGCCTGCGCAGGAGGGTTTTCGAGAGCTACTTTGAACATAGCCGTCTGTAACATTAAAACATAAGGGACCAACGCCCTTCTCTTTAGAAATACCAGTCGGGATGTTGCGCCAATTACTGACAATCATATTTTTTGTCCCGGTGGTGAATACCACAGCCCGCATCTATACGGTAGAGCGTAACTACTTTTAGATGAAAAGTATGATACATACAGGCTTTGTTGCAGTAAGGAATAGGTGTCACTAATATCGTGGTTTTCAAAGGAGAACAGTTTCTTTCAATAATCGTCAATTTTCAAGTCTGCGGAGACCAGTGTTTGCTGAAGCAACGGGCACTGTCACATTTCCTCAGTGTTTTCTTATTCACGGTCGGTAAAGACTTTGCTGGATGGGTTTTGGGACGCTGTGTGTACGTGTGTGACCATGTCTCTCAACCATTTATTTCCATAATTTCAGGTCTAAGGGGGATCCCTGTGGAAAATGGCAACAAGGGTAACGCTGGTGTGACAGCGCAGAGTGCAGGAAAAAAAGCTGACTCTCCCGTCTGACTGTTAACCCCCACCGTTTGGCAGATGCACCAAGGAGAGCACCTTGCTCCCCTCAAGCTGAAGCTACACTTGCAATGCTAAAAGCCCGGATGATGATATGCTACTTGAACTGAGCACACCTACTGCTGTCCACTCAACATCAACAACAGAAACAGGCAAAGAGAAGAGTACAACCAACCCGAGAAAGTGAGGAACACAACACAAGCTTTGAAAAAAGTTCAACCACCACAGCACCAAGACCTCCGTTAACCTAATTCTCTCGTGACACCAGGGGGGGTCACTCTAACTGGTTTCCCCATTCTGCTTCGTGCCTGTCCCCCAGACCATGATGTTTCGCGACCAGGTGGGTGTCCTGGGAAGCTGGTTTAAGGGATGGAATGAGTGTGAGCAGACGGTGGCTCTGCTGTCGCTGCTGAAGCGGGTGTCGCGGACCCAGGCCCGCTTCCTGCAGCTGTGTCTGGAGCACAGCCTGGCCGAGTGCACCGAGCTCCACGTGTTGGAGGGGGAAGCCAATAACCCAGGTAGGCCCACTGACACACATTATCTCCATCTTGACTGTCCATTGAAGTTGATGATTACCAATGGCTGTGCTCCGTTGAAGTTGGGGAAGGGTTAGTGCTTCTGGTACTGATGCCACTTCAAAAAAACACACACATTTGAAGGTATGTCATTCCCTATAACAGCCTTACGCACTTCTACAGACAGCGAAGGGTTAACCGTGCCCATTGCCCAGTCAGTGTATTGTGGCATGGCAACGATGAGGTCATTGCACTAGCTGGCCTCGCACCATCTTTGAATTGGACACCAAATCATACATGACTCCAGTGCTCTGCTGTGGGGATAAATCAGTTGGGGGGTCTGGTTTGTTGCATCAGGCTGGTACGTGACTATGGAAACACCCTGGCAACCAAACTGACTCATGAAAAATAGAGTGGAGCTCTGGCTGGTGTGCTGTGATGATGAGAAAAAACACTGTGTGTGTACTGATCTGATGTCTACAGCTGTATAGCTGGTACCACCACTGTCTGCACTGCCTTAATACACATTGATGAGAAACCGTCTGTTAAGATGGATACGTTATCATTTTCTCCTACACACACATAAATACACAGCATGCACACACACAGCAACATGGGATTCCCATCAGAGTTTATTCTGGGCAGTGGCTGCCTCTTTTAGCCTCACCTTGCTTCTCTCTCCACTGTGTTCTCCCAGTTATACAAGGAGGTTATAATGCAGTATGGCCRCTTACTGTTCAATATAAATATGGACGTGTTGCCATAGACTTCCAGTCATTGCGCTAACGCGAGTAAGCAATTAGTAACTTTCTTCAAACTGCACATCGAGACATAAAAATGGTATCCACTAGTTACATCTGCTACTGGGGAAAATAGATAAAGGGCTTCTTTGGCAAAATCCACAAATATCCCCTTAAGCGGGTCACTCCCACGCCCTAGTCAAGTGTTCACTGTCAGAGATCAGAGGCAGAGAAGACTCAGCGAGGACGAGTTCAAATCATCAACTCGTGGGTTTATAGGAATAGTTTAGCTCCATTTGGGATCATACTGCTTTAAGGAGCTTGTTTTAATAGTAGGCTGGTCCCATATCTGTTTGGCCAACTCTTATGGTCATTGTCARGCTGAACAGATCTGGGACCAGGCTAGTGGTTGTACAGTGGTGGTGAACTGGACATGAATGTGACTGTATGGATCTTGATGCTATGAAGTGTAGCCAATCGGCTGCTCAATGGGTACTTCCCAGTACCTCTGAATATCTGCCTGCCTTGTTTCTCTTACTTCATGAAAATTGATGTGTAAATGGACTGGGTATATTTTCTCATTGCTGTTTTCACCTACTGTATTAAATCCATTCAGATTAGCAGTCCTGAAGGAGAAAGTGCAAGCAAATAAAAATACAACCTAAGACTATTAGGAACACTGTTTATAGCTACTTAGCCAGTTGTCTGGGTCTTGCCACACCTGTCAGTCTCACCTGTGTCAGCCTGCGGTCGACCCTGCTTCCGTTGACTCGACAAGTTGAGCGGGACAGTCGGCAATGCCCCCAGCAATGGAACATTGTTCCAGTGCTGCTGCAATGTTGTCTATGGATCAATTATGTGGCTATACATAGTCTTTCTGGAATGTAAGGACTACTGACTGTCTTTGCTCTCTGTCTACACTGATATCAAGTGTATGCCAGTTGTTTGAATCGTATCTATTGTCATGTTCATTGTCATCTTTTCAGACACAGAAGTGTGGATGGCAAGGATTTTTTTTAAAAATCATCTCAAGCTAATTGGCTCAGACAGATTTTAGATGTGTAAGTTCAACACTTGTTGTGGTTGTCGTAAAAAAAATTAATAGTTGTGGGAGAATTGGAAAAATATCCATCTTTGTGGTAGAAATGGAAGCCTGTGGCCCACGCAGGGTTAACTTGCAGCTGGAAGCTCCAAGTTGAGTGGAAAGGCGCAACTATTTGGAAAGTGCTGTACTAATGAAAGGAATCCACAATGACCTACTTATTTCACTGAGTGAAGAGGCTGCCTTGTTCCCCTGAACAGAGTGATGCAACTTATTTTCTGCTTGTCACAGCATCAAGTCGAAAGACGATGTATGTGTGTGAGAAAGAGACTGGGGTGAGGGAGAGGGGGATTTATTTTAGTCACTCGATGATATTACATTTTCAGATTTGGCAGAGAGATTTGGGATTTTGACTAGGTTCAAGTAATTTGATTTGCTACTTTGAGCACCTGAAATAGAGAGATCTATAAGCACGTACACTACTGTTCAAAAGTTTGGGGTCTCTTAGAAATGTCCTTGTTTTTGAAGGAAAAACACTTTTGTCCATTAAATAACATCAAATTGATCAGAAATACAGTGTAGACATTGTTAATGTTGTAAATGACTATTGTAGCTGGAAATGGCATTTTTTAAAATTCTCTCATGGAATAGCCTTCATTTCTCAGAGCAAGAATAGACTGACGAGTTTCAGAAGAAAGGTCTTTGTTTCTGGCCATTTTGAGCCTGTAATCGAACCCACGAATGCTGATGCTGCAGATACTGAACTAGTCTAAAGAAGGCCAGTTTTATTGCTTCTTTAATCAGAACAACAGTTTTCAGCTGTGCTAACATAATTACAAAAGGGTTTTCTAATGATCAATTAGCCTTTTAAAATGTTAAACTTGGATTAGCTAACACACCGTGCCATTGGAACACAGGAGTGATGGTTGCTGATAATGGGCCTCTGTACGCCTATGTAGATATTCCATAAAAAAATCAGCCGGTTTCCAGCTACAATAGTCATTTACAACATTAACAATGACTACACTGTATTTCTGATCAATTTTATGTTATTTTAAATGTGATTTTCTTTCAAAAACAAGGACATTTCCAAGAGACCCCAAACTTTTGAACGGTGGTATATATATATATATATTTATTTTGGAGTTAATGGGTAGAGCTGATTTTAATTTCAATGCTATTTCCTCATTGGGTTTCTACATAAGAGCATTATCAGACCTACTGCTGTGCTGATTGAATCTGGAAGTTGAAGCTCAGTGCAAGTAATTGGAGCAGTCTGGCTTTTCAAACATGGCTGTTTGGGGTATGTAACATTTCCTCCCCGATTTATAAAATACATCTTTAGGCCATACCCGGGGGGCGGCAATTAGATCACGTTTGAAGTGGCTGAGCATTGTCCTGTCTAAACAGGGGTGTTTAGGCTGCCCGAGTGGCGCAGTGATCTAAGGCACTGCAGTGCTTGAGGTTTCACTACAGATCCGGGTTCGATCCCGGGCTGTGTTGCAGCCGGCCGCGACCGGGAGACCAATGAGGTGAAGCACAATTGGCCCAGCGTCGTCCGGGTTAGGGGAGGGTTTGGCCGGCCTGGAAGTGCTTGTCCCATCGCGCTCTAGCGACTTCTGTGGCTGGACGGGCACATGCATGCTGACACAGTCACCAGTTGTACAGTGTTTCCTCCGACACATTGGTGCGGCTAGCTTCCGGGTTAAGCGGGCATTGTGTCAAGAAGCAGTGCGGCTTGGCAGGTCATGTTTCGGAGGACTCATGTCTCTCGACTAGAGGTCGACCGTTTTTTGTATTTTTTATATTTATTTTTTTTTAAATGATTTTTCAACGCCGATACCGATTATTGGAGGGCCTGAAAAAAGCCGATACCGATTACTCGGCCAATAATAATTTTTTTGTTGTCATTTAAAAAATATATGTTTGTGATATTGACAATTACAACAATACTGAATGAACAATGAACACTTATTTTAAATTAATACATAAATAAAATCTATTTAGTCTTAAATAAATAATGAAGATTGCTCAATTTGGTTGAAATAATGCAAAAGCACAGTGTTGGAGAAGAAAGTAAAAGTGCAATATGTGCCATGTAAAAAAGCTAACGTTTAAGTTCCTTGCGCAGAACATATGAAAGCTGGTGGTTCAAAATTCCCAGTTAAGAAGTTTTAGGTTGTAATTATAGGAATTATGACTCGTCGACTATTTCTCTCTCTATACCATCTAATAGGCACTTTAGTATTGCCAGCCTAATCTRGGGAGTTGATAGGCTTGAAGTCATAAACTGCGCTGTGAATCAAGCATTGCTAAGAGCTGCTGGAAAACGCAGTAAAGTTTGAATGAATGCTTACGATCCTGCTGCTGCCTACCACCGCTTAGACTGCTCTATCAAATCATAGACTTAATAATAAACAGAAATACGAGCCTTTGGTCATTATTATGGTCAAATCCGTAAACTATCATTTCGAAAACAAATTGTTTTATTCTTTCAGTGAAATACGGAACTGTTCCGTATTTTATTGAACGGGTGGCAACCCTAACATGCTGACCAGACCGGACACGTCGCGTGCGCGAGCGTCGCAAAATAAATGTAGAAATCCATGTTATTCAATTATTGCACCCACACTGCTCGCGCGCGCCAACGAGCGTCTGCGATGCCAAGGGCTAAAATAGAACTCCTTTC
This sequence comes from Salvelinus sp. IW2-2015, assembly GCF_002910315.2. Taxonomy (NCBI): domain Eukaryota; kingdom Metazoa; phylum Chordata; class Actinopteri; order Salmoniformes; family Salmonidae; genus Salvelinus; species Salvelinus sp. IW2-2015. Next base: position 169,797 of record NW_019942528.1, on the reverse strand, counting down.
TATTTCTGACGCAGATCGCGCTGAAAGTCCTGCCTCTCCCATCTCCCCATTGGTTTATAGAAGCAGGTACCCACGTGCCATCTCATTGGTTATACCCACGTGGGTGATTGAAAGACTAAATGTTTTGCCGGTTGTCGTTGTAAAAGTATAGATGCCAATCACCATATAAGTTCAAAGATGAAAAAGCCTGGAAGGAGGAGKGATGACTAGAAACGATTCGGTTGGCCGTTTTATGTGTGGATTAATAGTCGGAGTAGAGGACCTTGTGCATTTCAAGTAAAATAACAACTCAATGTTTATATCCCAGGAGTGCAAGTTAACTAGCTAAATTGCCATACATGTTTAATGCTTTTCGACCTGTCCCCAAATTAATGTCATTGGTTCAGAGTTTGTTTTGATATTTTAACCTGCGTGTCGTAATCGCGTTTGGTGTAGGGGGACAAAATACATTTATGCATGATAGCGCACGATGGCGCACGCGCACAGCCGGTTTGGATTCCGTGTAAGTCTAAATAAACTTCTGTGTATTGATTTTAAGAAAGGCATTGATGTTTATGGTTAGGTACAATCGTTTCACAAATGTGCTTTTTTCGCAAATGCGCTTTTGTTAAGTCATCCCCCGTTTGATTCGATGATAAATGAACAGGCACCGCATTGATTTTATGCAACGCAGGACAAGCAAGTTAACTTCTTGCGGATTAGTGGGACGCTACCGTCCCATTTCGACAATTTCCAGTGAAATTGCAGAACGCCAAATTCAAATTAAATTACTATAAATATTAAACTTTCATGAAATCACAAGTGCAATAGATCAAAATAAAGCTTAACTTGTTGTTAATCCAGCCAAGGTGTCAGATTTCAAAAAGGCTTTACGGCGAAAGCAAACCATGCGAATATCTGAGGACAGCGCCCAGCACACAAATGCATAAATCATTTTCAACCAGGGAGTTGCGACACAAAAGTCAGAAATAGCGATATAAAAAATGCCTTACCTTTTGAAGATCTTCTGTGTTTTCTATCCAAATCTACCAATTATATGCATATCCTAGCTTCTGGGCCTGAGTAGCAGGCAGTTTACTTTGGGCACGCTTTTCATCCGGACGTAAAAAAATACTGCCCCCTATCCCAAAGAAGTTAACCTAGTAATATCATCAACCATGTGTAGTTAACTAGTGATTTATTTGAAGATTGATTGTTTTTTTTTTTAGATGAGTTTAATGCTAGCTAACAACTTACCTTGGCTCCTTGCTGCACTCGCGTAACAGGTGGTCAGCCTGCCACGCAGTTTCCTCATGGAATGCAATGTAATCGGCCATAATCGGCATCCAAAAATGCCGATTACCGATTGTTATGAAAACTTGAAATCGGCCCTAATAAATCGGCCATGCGGATTAATCGGTCGACCTTTACTCTCGACCGTCGCCTCTCCCGAGTCCGTACAGGTGTTGCAGCGACGGGACAAGAACGTATCTACCAACTGGATATCTTAAAGTTGGGGAGAAAAAGAGGGGTGTTTACTAGAGGTCTTCACGGATCCGTGTGTGGCAAAATTTAAGATCTATCTAATCAATGGAAGATGGAATTAAAGTTATAGAATTATGTGTTTAAAGGAGAAGGATAGGCTACAACGACCAAGAGTCAACAGGTAGGCTGCTACTTAATATTCTGAATGGAGTTTTTACTTTATTTGTAGCTGTAGGATGAGAAAGGGCATGCACTACAGCCTCAATTAGCCTAGCTAGCTAACGTTAGCTAGCATAACTAGCTTCTCCCGGTTTGATGCAGTCAAGACAGGTACTATGTAGTCATATGATAAATAACCTAGCTATGGCAGCTATTTGTCTACTGTAGCGCAAGTCTGACTGGTTGGTTGCTGTCTCTCCCTCCCTGCTTCCTGTGTCACTTAAATGTGGTGTATTTGCAGACTGCAATTTCTTGATATGGGTGTTCCCTGATATCAGAAAATGGCCATTGATACCTGCCATTGGTCAGTTCCGATGTTATGAGACTGAAGATTTCTCSACACAGATGATTTGTTTACATAGCAGGTTAGGATAACTAGCGTGGCAGGGTAGGATAACTAGCGTGGCAGGGTAGGATAACTAGCGTGGCAGGGTAGGAMAACTAGCGTGGCAGGTAAGGTGAATTGGCGTGGCAGGTAAGGTGAATTGGCGAGGCAGGTTAGGAGACTGAGGTTAGGAAAAGTGTTAGGGTTAGCTACAATGCTACTGTTGTTAACTGTTGCCCTTGACACAAAAGAAACTGCTACGGACCAATGAGTATAACTTGATATCAAGAAACACCTATATCAGAATACGCCGCAAATTGTGGTCAGTACGGCCCCTCTAGAGCTGCACCTCTCTCTCCCTCCTCTCGTGCTTTATCAGCTCTGGCTAATAAAGTAGCTTAAAAAATTACTTCTCTGCTGCTTCCCTCGCTCAAATCGACTCAGAGCGGGTCTGGATCCAACCAGGTCTATACGGAACTAATCTAGTTGTCGTCGGGTCTGTTTGGAACTGGTCTCCTATATTTAACAAAAATATTTATGCATATTGGGTCCGGGTGGGAAAGCCGCAGGTCCATTTCGGAATGGTTCCAACTTTTTGGACCTGTAAAGACCTCTAGTGTTTACCCCTCTCTACCCCCTCTGTCCCAGAGGCAGACTGCAGAGCAGGACAGGGTAGGGGGGTGGGGGTTGGGCGAGGACAGGGGGGCCTACTGTTATGAATGACTGACTTCATTGGAGCGTTTTTCACTGTGGACTGACTGGTAGAGGGGAGGCAGGAAGGGCGGGTGGCTAACGTACAGGCAGCTATTCTGTGGCACTCACCGCTCAGGCATGTGTGTGTTTCTCTATTCCTTTCTATTTCTACTAACCCTCTCTTCCCTCTACCTCTTTCGTCCTCAGTATCTCTCCCTTTTTCTCCATATCTGTGTCTTTAGCACCCCAAACCTAGTTTTCTTATTGAAAAATAGAGATGATGCAACACCTACACGTCCCATTATCCTATTTTCCTCCATTGTCATGTTCAGCCTATTACTTTTTAGGCTAATAGCTGTGTATATATGTTCAGGAATATCCACTTCAAACTGAACAGGTGCTCTGTTGGTCAGGACTAAGAAGCACTGGCACTCTTGTCCAGTTCCATCTAAGAGCATCTTCTTTTATGGACAGAATGGAGGGCTGGCACATTTGAGATTCTGTCTGCAGTGCCATCGCACACATTCTCCAATGTTGTACCGCAGGGGACATCGAGCTGGATTGGTCAAGTGTTGGTAGCGCCGCTCGCTCATTGAGAAGTGGCGGAGACGAGGATAATTCAGTGTGGCAAAGACATGATGGCATAGTCACCTCAGGGAGCTGTCATGTAACATTAGGAGGACCTGGCTGTCAGAGCAGCCTTTGTGAGGACCACTGTCCCTATAGAAGAACTCTTCAGGAAGTGGTCATGTCTGATCTTTTTTTTTTTTTTGCCTGGTTCTGTATGTGCTGTTTTGCCAACTCCTGTGGTCATTGCGATCCCAACTAAGGCATGCACAAACAGACCTGGCACCAGGCTTATCTCTTACCACCTTTCCCAATTGATTGGTTCACTGCATGTTGTAGCCTATAATCATCTGCTGTTGGTCACCTCATTTCGGACGTCATACTCCCCCAGCCTTCACTTGGCCTACTACACTACCGCTGATGGAAAAAGCACGGACGGAAAACAGCATTCCTTGCTGACGTTGTGAATGGGTTCCGGTGATGGGGATATTGTCTAGGAATGTAGACATGGAACATAGTTGGGAAGTAAGAGCGTGAACGCAGGGGATATAATAGGGCTTTCCAATGGAATAAAAAAAGTAATGGTTTAGGAAATTATAAGAAGGAAAAATAGTAGGGAGTTATGTTAGGACAGCTTCAATATATTGTTGTATTTGTGGGGTGCCATTTTCTTCTACCAGGGCAATAGTGTATTGTATAAGTCAGTGCACTAGTGACCAGCATCAAATCATTACTATTGCAAAACCCTGAAGTTCTGGTTGCCATATTGGATTTTTATAAAAGTAGTTTTGAATCAATACAGTGCCTTCAGAAATTATTCATACCCTGTGACTTATTCCACATTTTGTTAGTTACAGCCTGAATTTAAAATGAAATAAAGAAAAAGGTTTCTCACCCATCTACACACAACACCCCATGATGACAAAGTGAAAACATGTTATTAGAAATGTTAGCAAATGTATTGAAAATTAAATATAGAAAGATCTCATTTAGACTAAGTAACCACACCCCTGATTCAATACATGTTAGAATCAGCTTTGGCAGTGATTACAGCTGAATCTTTCTGGGTAAGTCTAAGAGCTTTGCACATCTGGATTGTACAACATTTGCACATTTATAATAAAAAAAATTCTTCAAGCCCTGTCATGTTGATCATTGCCAGAAAGCCATTTTCAAGTCTTGCCATAGATTTTCAAGACGATTTAAGTCAAAACTGTAACCAAGCCACTCTGGAATATTCAATGTCATCTTGGTAAGCAATTCCAGTGTATATTTGGCCTTGTTTTAGGTTATTGTCATGCTGAAAAGTGAATTTGTCTACCAGTGTCTATTGGAAAGCAGACTGAACCAGGTTTTCCTCTAGGAATGAAAAAAAATCTCCTTAGTACTTGCCCGATGACAAGCATACCCATAACATGAGGCAGCATGAACATATGAAGAGTGGTACTCAGTGTTGTGTTGGATTTGCCCCAAACATAACACTTTGTATTCAAGACATAAACTTAATTTCTTTGCCACATTTTTAGCACTTTTACTTTAGTGTCTTATTGCAGACAAGATTCATGATTTGGAATATTTGTATTCTGTACAGGCTTCCTTACGTTCACTCTGTTATTTAGGTTTGTATTGTGGAGTAACTACAATGTTGTTGATCAAGTTTTCTGCTATCACAGCCATTACTCTGTAAATGTTTTAAAATCCCTGAGCGGTTGCCTTCCTCTCCGGCAACTGAGTTAGGAAGGACACCTGTATCTTTGTAGTGACTGAGGGCTATTCAACGTCTACCAATAGGTGCCTTTCTTTGCGAGGCATTGGAAAACCTCCCTGGTCTTTGTGGTTTAGTCTGTGTTTAGAAACTCACTGTTTGACTGAGGGACCTTACAATTATCTGTATGTGTGGTGTACAGAGATGAGGCAGTCATTCAAAAATCATGTTAAACACTATTATTGCACACAGTGAGTCCATGCAACTTATGTGACTTGTTAAGCACATTTTTACTCCTGAACATATTTAGGCTTGCCACAAGGAAGCGGTTAAATTTTTGTATTTTATTTTTTATTTCACCTTTATTTAACCAGGTAGGCCAGTTGAGAACAAGTTCTCATTTACAACTGCGACCTGGCCAAGATGAAGCAAAGCAGTGCGACACAAACGACACAGATGAAGCAAAGCAGTGCGACACAAACGACACAGAGTTACACATGGAATAAACAAACGTACAGTCAATAACACAATAGAAAAATCTATGTTCAGTGTGTGCAAATGTAGTAAGATTAGGGAGGTAAGTAAATAAATAGGCCATAGTGGCAAAATAATTACAGTTTAGCATTAACACAGGAGTGATAGATGTGCAGATGATGATGTGCAAGTAGAGATACTGGGGTGCAAAAGAGCAAAAATAAATAACAATATGGGAATGAGGCAGTTGGGTGGGCTATTTACAGATGGGCTGTGTACAGCAGAGAACTGGAAGGAAAGGTGGCCAATGGAGGAGTTGGCTTTGGGGATGACCAGTGAAATATACCTGCTGGAGCGGGTGCTACGGGTGGGTGTTGCTATAGTGAGCTGAGATAAGGCGGGGCTTTACCTAGCAAAGACTTATAGATGACCTGGAGCCAGTGGGTTTGGCCACGAATATGAAGCGAGGGCCAGCCAACGAGAGCATACAGGTTGCAGTGGTGGGTAGTATATGGGGTTTTGGTGACAAAACGGATGGCACTGTGATAGACTGCATCKAATTTGCTTAGTGGAGTGTTGGAGGCTATTTTGTCAATGATCGGTAGGATAGTCAGTTTGACGAGGGTATGTTTAGCAGCATGAGTGAAGGAGGCTTTGTTGTAAAATCGGAAGCTGATTCTAGATTTAATTTCAGATTGGAGATGCTTAATGTGAGTCTGGAAGGAGATTTTAGTCTAACCAGACACCTAGCGATTTGTAGTTGTCCACATATTCTAAGTCAGAACCGTCCAGAGTAGTGATGCTGGACGGGCGGGCAGGTGCGGGCAGCGATCGGTTGACAGAACAAAATGTGAAATTCAAGGGTTGTGAATACTTTCGGAAGACACTATATGTAAACTATATGTCCTCCAGGATGGAGTCACACACAATTTTATAGATTAGTGAAAAAGTAGTAGTGGGTGAAGTGGAATTTGAAGTTGAACCTCCAACCCCAGAAACGACTATTACCACCCCTTTCCCAGACACCCCCGTTCTACAGTGGCTAACACCCCGACTTGCTCTCCCCAGCCTCAACCCTCCTCCTCACCTTCCTCCTCCTTCCAGCTGCTCTTCTGAAGAATAAAAAAATCTCACCTTCCAGTCGTCTAGCTGGAGAGAAGTGCTTGTCTCACGTTTGGGTGCCGAACTATTTCATCGCACCCACGCGTGAGCAAACAGTTTATTTCTGCCCACTCGGCCCCATGTTCTGTGAACTCATATTGAACCTCCGGAATGGTGGGTCAGAGGACCTGCCAAACAAAATCCCTTCTAGTCTCATCTCTGAACAGTCGGAATCAAACATCACTTTTTCCCCTTCCCAACTCTCACGGCAGCCCAAAATCTCGACTTCACTGAATGAAAGAAACGGTGACTGAGGAAGCTCTCTTTGTAGCTCTTCCGAATGACTATTGGGAACCACACTGCCACTAATGCCCTCAAAGTATTCATACCCCTTCACTTATTCCCCATTTTGTCGTTAAAGCCTGAGTTCTCACCCATCTACACAATGCAACATAATGACATTTGTTCAAATTTTGGGGYAAATGAAATACAGGTACTGTATCTCATTTACATAAGTATACACACCCCTTTGCTATAACACTCCAAATTGAACTCGGGTGCATCCAATTTCCTTGGATCATCCTTTGTCACTACAACTTGGAGTCCACCTGTAGCCGATTCAATTGTTTGGACATTTAGAAAGAAACACACCTGTCTATATAAAGTCCCACAGTTGACAGTGCATGTCAGAGCAGAAACTACGCCATGAGCTCCAAGGAACTGTTCGTAGATCTCCAAGATAATTGTGGTGAGGCATATATCTGGGAAAGGGTATAAAACAATTTCTAGAATGTTGAAAGTTTCCAAGAGCGCAGTGGTCTCAATCAGTGGGAAATTGGAAAAACAAATGGAATTACCCAGACTCTGCCTAGAGCTGGCTGTATAACCAAACTGAGCAACTGGGCAAGAAGGACCTTGGTCGGGGGAGGTGACTAAGAACTGACAGAACTACAGAGTTCTTTTAGCTGAGATGGGAGAAACTACCAGAAGGACAACCATTTCTACAGTACTTCACCAACTCCTTAGATAAAGACACATGACAGCACAACTGGAGTTTGCAAAAAGGCACGTAAAAGACTGCGATCATAATGCAAAAGATTCTGTGGTGTAATCAGACAAATGTACATTTTTGGCCGGAATGCAAAGCGCTATCTCTTGAATCACATTGAAATCTGTGAAAAGACCTGAAGATTTCTGTTCACTGCTGCTCCCCGTCTAACTTAACAGAGCTTGAGAAAATCTACAAGGAAGAATTTGAGAAAATCCTGAAATCCAGATGTGAAAAGCTGATACAGCCAAGACGACTCAAAGCTGTAATCGTCACCAAAGGTGCTTCTACAAAGTATTGACTCAGGTGTGAATACTTATGTAAATGAGATCTCTGTATTTCATCTTCAATCAATGTTCACACATTTCTAAAAACATGTTTTCACTGTCATTATGGGGTATTGTGTGTAGGTCAGAGAAATAATCAATTTTCAATTCTGGGTGTAACACAACAAAATGTGGAATAAGGCAAGGGGTATGGATACTTTTTGAAGTTACTGTAGTGTGAGTCGAGCCTGAATGAAAGTACTGATGTCAAGTTAGACAATTTCTTTGACCTGGAAACATTTTTGATGAAAAGATGTGATTTTGATTCATCTGCTTGAGGAATAGGTTTACACATGGATCAATATTTTGTCTGTGATCATATGATTCATTCACTGCTTGATTCCAATTTGTGGTAAGATCTTTAGATTGGGAGTTCAATCCACGCACGGCCGAGTCATTACCAAAGACTAAGAACCTGATGCGTCTCTGCTTGGCATTCAGGAGATAGGGTAATGCCCTGCGATAGACTAGCAGTCCTGTCCAGGGAGTGTGGTTGTACCTTAAGCTGCCTCATGCTACAGAAACAGGAGTTTTATCGCATGGTTTATGCAGCCTAATGTTATTCCAAGTGAAGCAGTGCTGTGGACTATTTTGATGCGTTACCAGTGGACTGGTATGGATTTCGGGAGACTCATTTCTGTTGAGCATTCTGCACGGAGGGGTGTGGTAAGATATTGTAAGACCATCTGCTGCCAAATGGAGCTATGTGATCTACCTCCCCGTAGATTTGATTTTGTTCGGCCCAAACCCGTTGAAATTAAACCGCTATCTGCTGGCGCACAGCTTCTAGGTTGAGACCAACGGAAGGGGTGCAACGACGGCTGAAACCTTGCTTCTACCGGTCGCGCTAACCATTTTTAGCAGCTGTGTGGTTTGACCGACGGTGTGAACGTATCAGCACTTGGTGTCCGAGACTGCGCATGTAATATCGTTCAGTCTCCACCCTCTGTCCGACAGGTGAAACACATTGGCAACACCCATTAATGAATAAGCAGCAGACACCGAGCATTTGATGTTTCCCTATATAGCCCCTAGCCCTGCCTTTCTCCTGAGGCAGCTGGACATTCTCGGTGGCATTAAACAGTGCGTTTCATTGTATACAGAAGCTAGGCTTGGGCGCCATCCAGAACCCAACTAACTATGTGTGCACTCACTGCAAGCACTGCTGAGACATCAAGAAGACAAGCTGGGAACACAGAGCACCAAGCATGGGGTTGGCCTGGGACAGGACTTGACTGTCCACTACAGGCCGATATAACAGGCCTTCATGGTTGAATTGCTGTTAAAGAAACCACTACTAAAAAATAAGAAGAAGAGACTTGTATGGGCAAAGAAACACGAGCAATGGACATTAGACCTGTGGAAATCTGTCCTTTGGACTTATGAGTCCAAATTTGAGTTCTTTGGTTCCAACCGCCATATCTTTGTGAGATGCAGAGTACGTAAACGGATGATCTCTGCATGTGTGGTTCCCACCGTGAAGCATGGAGAAGGAGGTGTGTGTGTGTGCTTTGCTGGTGACACCATCTGTGATTTATTTAGAATTCAAGGCACACTTAACCAGCACGGCTTCCATAGCATTCTGCAGCGATGCGCCATCCCATCTGGTTTTGCGCTTAGTGGGTCTATCATTTGTTTTTCAACAGGACAGTGACTCAAAACATCCCTCCAGGCTGTGTAAGTGCTATTTGACCAAGAAGGAGAGTGATGGAGTGCTGGATCAGATGACCTGGCCTCCACAATCACCCGGCCTCAATCCAATTGAGATGGTTTGGGATGAGTTGGACCACAGAGTGAAGGAAAAGCAGCCAACAAGTGCTCAGCATATGTGGGAACTCCTTCAAGACTGTTGAAAAAGCATTCCAGGTGAAGCTGGTTGAGAGAATGCCAAGAGTGTGCAAAGCTGTCATCAAGGCAAAGGTTGGCTACTTTGAAGAATCATCTAAAATATATATTTTGATTTGTTAAACACTTTTTGGTTACTTCTTTATTCCATATGTGTTATATCATAGTTGTGATGTCTTCYCTGTTATTCTACAATGTAGAAAATAGTAAAAATAAAGAAACTCATGAATGAGTAGGTGTGTCCAAACTTTTCACTGGTACTGTACATTAGAGCTATTGATGTACAGAGTTGGGCAAACTGGGTTTGAGAACTATTTTAGGGGAGGCTTTAGCACTTGGAAAGATGTTTAATTGTCACAGCAGTCGACCACACACACACACACAATCTGTCTCTGACAGCATCCCTTCCAGCCATGTCCTTCTCCCCTCACTGAATTAAGGTGTCAGCCTCCATTTTCCCTGACTGACTTCTCCTGAKAGCCAGCTGATTGTCCGACACAGCATCACTGTTGTGGTGAGTCTGGATGACATCAGCAGGCGAGTCCAAGCCCATTGCAATGGTTGCTCGTAAGATCAGCACAAGAGGGGCCTTCAGTGTTTCCTCTGTAAAAATGTGTAGCGTTGCGGGGGGATGGGGGCGGGGGGGTCCTCTCCCCTCCCCCTTGTTCTGGAGCTCTGGGAAGAAGGAGTGAGAAGATCAGTTCTGGGGACTTTTAAAAAGGACTTACTCCTCCTCCAAAATGAATGAATGCTGACACCGTCAAAAATCTAATTTCCACCTCCAGAAATGAGCCCAATAGCATATTGGTCAAATATTTGTTAACAATTTTACATATTTGGACCATGCATATATTCTATGCATGGACCATATTATCAGGTATGCAATAAGCATGATCACCTGTAGCCCAACTGATGCAGCATAGTGGCTATAAATAGATAGGCTGAAGCATGGGGTTACCTATCTGCATTTACCTTATTGGGGTAATCATTAGCTTGATCCCAAATGTGATCATTTAACTAGTTAGCATCCTATTGATGAATGTTATGTCCCAAGAAATTACATAAACACTGAATATAATGTATCCCAACGTATTAGGGTAACCTGTCATCTGGGGTAAWATGGCCCCTGCCTGTACTTCTCACTAAAACCACTTCATGTCACCATTTTTACCCCAAGCACTACTCTTGCCACTACTCTAGCTCAACAAAAAATGTCATGACTCATCACAATTGAAATCGCTCCATAAAAATTGAGGTAGGTTGGCGTTTTACCCCTAAATTACCCTACAATTCACCTGTTACATTTAGCCCCACTCTCCCCTTCTCCCCTATGCACTCACAGCTAATTGAAGAGCAGTAATATATTTAACCATGTCACTCCTAAAACCCTGAATAAAGTAGGAATGGAATGCTGGGCTCCCCCTCTTTTTAACAAAGACCATTTTAAAACTGCTGTTTTCCTCGCGATTGCAAGAGTTGTTGTGCATTGACAGCTTGTCAGAATGCATGTTTGCCTCCCTATGGCAATCGTAACTTGAATGCACCTCGAGAGGAATATATATATATATATATCTCTCATAGAACACGATTCTACTATGAGGTTGTCTGAGTTTTCTATTCATTACTTGTTTTGTTTGCAGAGAAAGTAAATGTGGATTGTTCTAGCATCTTCAAACTGTATGTTCCATATTTTTTTTCCGTGGCGGCAATGATTTTTCTTTGCGTGGCGCAACGCCACAGTTAAATGACCGCAGCGGGAACACTGGGGGACTTTGACTCTGGTGAGTTGGGATTGACCTCACTCATCCAGTCTCTCGAAGGAACCAGTGTTCGGGTCTTAGAGGTGTGTGTGTGTGTGTGTGTGTGTGTGTGTGTGTCTTAGAGAGGGAGCATTCTGCTGAAAGGTGACACTTGTTAGGGTCTACCTGATTGTCGAGTGACTAGTCTGTTTGCAGTGTTCAAAGGTACCCTTTTGCTCTGTTAATGTGTTCTCAACGGCCACTAGTACTGCTGCATGATCGAAGGCTCTTTACAAAGTGCAACTAGGTTGTGTATTTTACCTTTGGCAAATATGGCTGTCTTGTGAATGACAAGCACCTAGTTGAACGTATTCGCTCTTGGTTATGCTAATATTTACATTTTATAGTAGCCTATGACTGTGCAATGAATCTGAGGCCTGTAGTTTCTTGTTGGAGACTGAGGGAAATGAGGGCAGACTTGTGTGTAGAGTAGTTTCTTTTCTCAATGGGCCACCGAGTGCTGCCGTCATGTGGTCTAAGCCGGATGCTTCCTTTGTCGTCACACATACTCGCCACTCTGCCGGGCCTGCTCAGGAACTCTACTGGGAGCACTTCCCGCCCTGACACACACACACACAACCTTCCTTCCCCACATTTCATTTCAATTTCATTTATTATTATTATTTTTTATTTCACCTTTTATTTAACCAGGTAGGACAGTTGAGAACAAGTTCTCATTTACAACTGTGACCTGGCCAAGATAAAGCAAAGCAGTTCGACACATACAACAACACAGAGTTACACATGGAATAAACAAACATACAGTCAATAACACAATAGAAAAGTCTATATACAGTGTGTGCAAATGAGGTAAGGCAATAAATAGGCCATAGTGGCGAAATAATTAGTTTAGCAATTAAACACTAGAGTGATAGATGTGCAGAAGATGAATGTGCAAGTAGAGATACTGGGGTGCAAAGGAGCAAAAAAATAACAGTATGGGGATGAGGTAGTTGGATGGGCTATGTACAGGTGCAGTGAGCTGCTCTGACAGCTGGTGCTTAAAGTTAGAGAGGGAGATATGAGTCTCCAGCTTCATTGATTTTTGAAATTCTTTCCAGTCATTGGCATCAGAGAACTGGAAGGAAAGGCGGCCAAACGATGAATTGGCTTTGGGGGTGACCAGTGAAATATACCTGCTGGAGTGTGTGATAAGGCTGGGTGCTGCTATGGTGACCAGTGAGCTAAGGCGGGGCTTTACCTAGACTCATAGATGACCTGGAGCCAGTGGGTTTGGCGACGAATATGACGCGAGGGGGGCCAGCCAACGAGAGCATACATGTCGCAGTGGTSGGTAGTATATGGGGCTCTGGTGACAAAACGGTTGGCACTGTGATAGACTGCATTCAATTTTCTGAGTAGAGTGTTGGAGGCTATTTTGTAAATGACATTGCCGAAGTCAAGGATCGGTAGGATAGTCAGTTTTACGAGGGTATGTTTGGCAGCATGAGTGAAGGATACTTTGTTGCGAAATAGAAAGCTGATTCTAGACTTAATTTTGGATTGGAGATGCTTAATGTGAGTCTGGAAGGAGAGTTTATAAACTAACCAGTCACCTAGCTATTTGTAGTTGTCCACATATTCTAATTCAGAACCGTCCAGAGTAGTGATGCTGGACGGGCGGGCAGGTGCGGGCAGCGATCCGTTGAAGAGCATGCTTTTAGTTTTACTTGCATTTAACTTCTTTTGGCTCAAATCCCTTTAACAGGATCGATTTGACAACAGCCAGTGAAACTGCAGGGCGCCAAATTCAAACAGAAATATCATAATTAAAATTCCTCAAACATACAAGTATTACACAACATTTTAAAGATGATCTTGTTGTTAATCCAACCACAGAGCATACCTTGCAATTATGTTAGGTTAGGTTAGGTCAGCGCCTACACAAAAAKCCCAGCCATTTTCCAGCCAAAGAGGAGTCACAAAAAGCAGAAATAGAGATAAAATGAATCACTAACCTTTGATGATCTTCATCAGATGGCACTCATAGGACTTCATGTTACACAATACATGTATGTTTTGTTCGATAAAGTTCATATTTATATCCAAAAATCTCAGTTTACATTGGCGCGTTATGTTCAGTAATGTTTTGCCTCCAAAACATCCGGTGCTTTTGCAGAGAGCCACATCAATTTACAGGAATACTCATCATAAACGTTGATAAAAGATACAAGTGTTATTCACAGAATTAGAGAGATACTTCTCCTTAATGCAACCGCTGTGTCAGAGTTCAAAAAAGCTTTATGGCAAAAGCACACCATGCGATAATCTGAGTACAGCGCTCAGCCACCATACAGATACCCGCCATGTTGTGGAGTCAACAACAGTCAGAAATAGCATTAGAAATATTCACTTACCTTTGATGATCTTCATCGGAATGCACTCCCAGGAATCCCAGTTCCACAATAAATGTTAGTTTTGTTCGATAAAGTCCATCATTTATGTCAAAATACCTCCTTTTTGTTRGCGCGTTTAGTCCAGTAATCCAAATGCACAAGACGCAGGCACTAGGTCCAGATGAAAAGTCTAAAAAAAGTTATATTACAGTTCGTAGAAACATGTCACACGATGTATATAATCAATCTTTAGGATGCTTTTATCATAAATCTTCAATAATGTTTCAACCGGCATATTGAGCAGGGCTGGAGGCTCTACAGTGAAATAAGACAATAATCACTAACTAAAACAGCAATGGACAAGGCATATTGACATTAGGGAGAGGCATGCGTAGCCGAGTGATCATGGGGTCTAGTGAGTAGCTAGGCAGGCTGGAGACCCGGCGATTCAGACAGCTAGCGGGCCGGGGCTAGCAGATAGGCATTCAGGGGACGTCGCGACGGAGGAGCCTGTTGAAAACCCCCCTTGGGCGGATTACGTCGGTAGACCAGTCGTYAAGGATCGGCGGGGCTCCGTATTGGCGGGGCTCCGTATTGGCAGTAACGGGTTCAGGCCAATTGGCAAAATAGGTATTGTAGCCCAAGGAAGTTGCTGATGCACCTCTTCAGCTAGCCGGGAGATGGGCCTAGCATAGGCTAGCTCCAGGCTAATTTATGCTTGCTTCGGGACAGAGACGTTAGCCAGGAGTAGCCACTTGGATAGCAGCTCATGTTCTGAGAGGCTTTCCTGCAACTAACATCCATCAAGTTAGAGTTGACTTAAAAATGTTCTGTTATAGCCAACAATGTACTTGCTTTAATATTTAAAAAAATAGTCAGGTAGTGGTACTGTACCCAGGCGATAACAATGGTACCAGACGGACCAATGAACGGTCTTGTCTTTGACTGTTCCTTTGTCCGCAGTGAACAGTGAATGGCCATATTGTACTGTAGATTTGTCCTATGCTCAACTCTCAACCTCACATTCCTGCTGAAATCTGCACTGGGTGGACTCTATTAGACACACACACACACACACACACAGCTACACACAGACATGCACACGCACATAAACACGAATGCAGTTCAACCGATTTGGTCACTGCAGCGTTCAAGATGAGCTGTTACTGCACAATCACCGTTGCTCTGTGCTTTACACACTTCTCTGGAGGGTTGTGTGTGTCCACCCTCTGTGTCTCACTGTATTTGTGTGTGGTTGGTCTGATATGTGCCACTCTACAGTTCTAAACTCACAGATCTTCATTGTAAAGGGTWTAACACTGTTTRCCATGTTTGTTCAATGAACCATAAACAATTAATGAACATGCACCTGTGGAACGGTCGTTAAGACACTAACAGCTGCAAGGAGGCATGAGTACTGCAGATGTGACCAGGACAATACATTGCAATGTCCGTACTGTGAGACGCCTAAGACAGCGCTACAGGGAGACAGGACGGACAGCTGGCAGACCATGTGTAACAACATCTGCACAGGATCGAACATCACACCTGCGGGACAGGTAAAGGATGGCAACAACAACTGCCCGAGTAACACCAGGAACGCACAATCCCTCCATCAGTGCTCAGACTGTCAGCAATAGGCTGAGAGAGGCTGGGCTGAGGGCTTGTAGGCCTGTTGTAAGGCAGGTCCTCACCAGACATCACCGGCAACAACGTCGCCTATGGGCACAAACCCACTGTCGCTGGACCAGACAGGACTGGCAAAAAGTGCTCTTCACTGACGAGCAGCGGTATTGTCTCACCAGAGTTGGTGGTCGGATTCGCATTTATCGTCGAAGGAATGAGCGTTACACCGAGGCCTGTACTCTGGAGCGGGATCGATTTGGAGTGGAGGTCCGTTCATGGTTCTTTGGCGCGGTGTTTCACAAGCATCATCGGACTGAGCTTGTTGTCATTGAAGGCAATCTCAATGCTGTGCGTTACCTGGAAGACATCCTCCTCCCTCATGTGGTACCCTTCCTGCAGGCTCATCCTGACATGACCCTCCAGCCATACTGCTTGTTCTGTGTGATTTCCTGCAAGACAGACATGTCAGTGTTCTGCCATGGCCAGCGAAGAGCCCGGATCATGTCTGGGACCTGTTGGATTGGAGGGTGAGGGCTAGGGACATTCTCCCCAGAAATGTCKGAGAACTTGCAGGTGCCTTGGTGGAAGAGTGGGGTAACATCTCACAGCAAGAACTGGCAAATCTGGTGCAGTCCATGAGGAGGAGATGCACTGCAGTACTTAATGCAGCTGGTGGCCACACTAGATACTGACTGTTACTTTTGATTTTGACCCCCCGTTTGTTCAGGGACACATTATTCAATTTCTGTTAGTCACATGGCTGTGGAACTTGTTCAGTTTGTCTCAGTTGTTGAATCATATGTTCATACAACTATTTACACAAGTTTGCTGGAAAATAAACGCAGTTGACAGTGAGAGGACGTTTCTTTTTAGCTGAGTTTTTATATAGACATTCCACAGGTTCACCTCTGTTTGAGCCCACTGCACTGTGCAGTGGTGTGCTCTGAAGTGGCGGTTCCACTATTATTACAGTATTACACTACTACACTATACAGTACATTGCTGTGCGTCATAAAGCCTTGCCATTCAACTGACGTCTTGACTGGGTCATTTTGGGGGTCTTATTCCTTTTTGCCCATCCTGGTAGTGCCACATTAGCCAGCCCTTGAGAGGGCACATCTGTGGGAAGAGAACGTATGCGTGCGAGTGCGGTTATCTAACCTATGCGGAAGTATCCAACTACTTTGTCTCTTTTTTTTTTTTTCTCTCTCTCTCTGTTCTCAGCAGGTACGGAAATCAAGCTTTCTTCCAGAGAGGAAAATAATGATCATTCCTCTCCAAATGAGTCTGGGTCGAGAGTAGGGGCGGAATGGGCCCCAGCCATTTCCTTAAATAGAGCTCTGGGGCCGCTCCAATTGGGCTGGACTTGAGGCTCGCATTCCGGGCATAGCTAGGACTATGACATTCTGAGCCACACAACAAAATAGTCCACTACAGCCACAGCAGCCGTTTCCAACAGGTAGACTGGAATTGCAGTCACTTGAGTGCAGCCGGCTCCCTCTGTTCTCATTGCTTTTACAGCCACCTTCCAGACTTGCCTGGGTAATACTGCTCAGTTGTAGACCCGCCTCCTCCTCATTGCTAGGGGTGACGGGAGAGCAAAGGAGGGTATGTGTTGACTTGGGTTTCCGTTGAGATGGTAAGGATATCAATGAACGACTCAATTACTTCTAGAAATTGACTTGATGTCATTAGGAAGGGAATAGTTACTTTGTGCTTTTATTGCTACAATACTCGATACATACAATGTCTGTCTGATGAAAGCAGGTTGGTTTGCTATCAATGAAATTKTTTTTAATACACCTCCTATACAAGTCTCGTTAGTGACATGTGCATATCGTCATGTGCATTGTCACTCTCTGGAAAAGCACTCGTCAGAAACGTGAAAGGTGAAAGGAATATAGCACACTTTTATGTACAGGGATACTACTTTTAGGTAGCAGTGATGCGTTTTCTCTTCCTCGTGGAAGAGGAAGTAGAGCGTCCTGAAAGCGTGTAGCTCATCGTCACTGGCTCAACAATAGGTGACCACAAACGCGTGCACACACACAGACAGAAGACGCTGGCCTGCTGGATCTGGGGCTTGTGACAGAAGCAGGTGTTTCCAATTTTGTTGTCCTTCCAGCTGAGCTCAATAGATAGTTAGCTCCTGCGCGGCTACTCTACTATTTCCAATGCTCGGAACCGGATTAGAGGTCATAAATATAAATGAAACTTCGAGGGAAACACACATATCCTTTCAGATAGGAGTTAAGTTGACTTATTCCTGGTAACACTTCATTTTAAGGGGGCCTTATTACAGTGTAGTTACCTATGTAGTTACACTGGAACAAGTGTTGTAGTTATAATTCTTAGTTACACTGTAATTGCATTCTGTAATTACAGGGGTGTAACAACGAATGCCTGTTACCATGCTTGTTACAAATGTTAAAGTTTCTGATAGCGTCCCAATTATATATTTATCCCAGGAATTAAGGCATCATGCCAAGATCTACCCATCTACGCTCTAAATAACAACGACCTCAAACGTGCCCACGTGTTGACACTGATGTCATGTAACGGAGCACAAAGAACGGGGTCGAGAAGGTCAGTGTGCAAAATCCAGACATGAAAGATTGTCGCTAAAGAAACAAAGTGTTCTAGGTCAAAAACATCAACACAGGAGAGAAAGTAAGTTTTCCATGCAATTAGTTTTCTTTTTCTGGATAAATGAATTCTGCTGGACGATGTAGCATAGCTAGCTATGCTGTTTGCTGCTGCCTCTTGTTAGCCTGCTACTATGATAGATCAAATAGCAAACTTGTCTGCCTGCTGTATAGGTTAGGACACATAGACACACATTGGGGAAGATAGATTTGTCTGTCGGACTGCCAGATGGTGAAAGCTTAAAGCAAGATGGCGCCGACAGACATGGCAGCTCTGCTTCTAGCACCTAAGCTACTTTGCAGTATTTTGTTTTTTGTATGTTATTTCTTACATTATTCGCCCAGAACAGTTTTTGTGTTACATACAACCGGGAAGAACTTTTGAATATCAGAGCGGCGGTAACTAACCAGCATTACAACCAGGAATACGACTCGCTAATGTTCAGTCTCTGAATAGTAAAGTAGACAAGCTCAGGGCGAGGATCTCCTTTGAGTGACATCAGGGACTGTAACATACTCTTTCACGGAGTTATGGCTCTTCGGATATACTGTCCCCGTCCATACAGCCAGCGGGGTTCTCAGTAAATCACGCAGACAGGAATAAAGAACTCACCGGGAGGAATAAAGGTGGTGGTGTATGTTTCATGATTAACTACTCGTGGTGTGATTGTGATAATGTACAGAAACTCCACTCCTTTTGTTTTCCCAWCCTAGAATACCTCACAATCAAATGCCGACCGTATTACCTCCCAAGATAATTCTGTTTTAGTTAAAGTCACAGCCGTGTATATTCCCCCTGAAGCCGTTACCACGACGGTCCTCGAGCTACACTGAACTTTGTGCAAACTGGAAACCACATCCTGAGGCCGCATTTATTGTAGCTGGGGATTTTATGAAAGCAAATTTGATGAAAGTTCCATCAACACATTGACTGTAGTACTTGCGCTGCCAAAATGCTCGATCACTGCTACTCCCCCTTCCGGGGGAGGGCTACAAGGCCCTCCCCCGATCTCCCTTCAGCAAATCAGATCACGACTCATTTTTACTCCCTTCCTATAGGCAGAAATTGAAACAGGAAGTACCCGTGCTAAGGTCTAATCAACACTGTTCTGACCAATCGGAATCCATGCTTCAAGATTGTTTTGATCACGCGGACAGCGATATGTTCCCGGGTAGCCTCTGAGAAGAACATTGACTTATACATGGACACGGTGACTGAGTTCATCAGGAAGTGTATAGGCGATGTTCCCACTGTGACTACCAAAACTAGAGGTCGACCGATTATGATTTTTCAACACCGATACCGATTATTGGAGGACCAAAAAAAGCCGATACCGATTAATTGGCCGATTTTAAAATAAAAATAAAAATAATAATTAAAAAAAAAAAAAAATTAATTTTTTT
>NW_019942528.1:148619-149968 GCF_002910315.2 Salvelinus sp. IW2-2015 | reverse complement strand
TATTTTAACTTAATATAATACATCAATAAAATCAATTTAGCCTCAAATAAATAATGAAACATGTTCAATTTGGTTTAAATAATGCTAAAACAAAGTGTTGGAGAAGAAAGTAAAAGTGCAATATGTGCCATGTAAAAAAGCTAACGTTTAAGTTCCTTGCTCAGAACATGAGAACATATGAAAGCTGATGGTTCCTTTTAACATGAGTCTTCAATATTCCCAGGTAAGAAGTTTTAGGTTGTAGTTATTATAGGAATTATAGGATTATTTCTCTCTATACAATTTGTATTTCATATACCTTTGACTATTGGATGTTTTTATAGGCACTTTAGTATAGCCAGTGTAACAGTATAGCTTCTGTCCCTCTCCTCGCTCCTACCTGGGCTCAAACCAGGAACACATCGACAACAGCCACCCTCGAAGCAGCGTTACCCATGCAGAGCAAGGGGAACTACTCCAAGTCTCAGAGCAAGTGACGTTTGAAACGCTATTAGCGCCCACCTTGCTAACTAGCTTGCCATTTCACATCGGTTACACCAGCCTAATCTCGGGAGTTGATAGGCTTGAAGGCATAAACAGCGCAATGCTTGAAGCATTGCGAAGAGATGCTAGCAAAACGCACAAAATTGCTGTTTGAATGAATGCTTACGAGCCTGCTGGTGCCTACCATCGCTCAGTCAGACTGCTCTATCAAATCATAGACTTAATTATAACATAATAACACACAGAAATACGAGCCTTAGGTCATTAATATGGTTGAATCGGGAAACTATCATCTCGAAAATAAAACGTTTATTCTTTCAGTGAAATACGGAACCGTTCCATATTTTATCTAATGGGTGGCATCCATCAGTCTAAATATTCCTGTTACATTACACAACCTTCAATGTTATGTCATAATTACGTAAAATTCTGGCGAATTAGGCGGCCCAAACTGTTGCATATACACTGACTCTGCGTGCAATGAAAGCAAGAGAAGTGACACAATTTCACCTGGTTAATATTGCCTGCTAATCTGGATTTCTTTTAGCTAAATATGCAGGTTTAAAAATATATACTTCTGTGTATTGATTTCAAGAAAGGCATTGATGTTTATGGTTAGGTACAGTCGTGCAACGATTGTGCTTTTTTCGCAAATGCGCTTTTGTTAAATCATCCCCCGTTTGCCGAAGTTGGCTGTCTTTGTTAGGAAGAAATAGTCTTCACACAGTTTGCAATGAGCTAGGCGGCCCAAATTGCTGCATATACCCTGACTCTGTTGCAAGAGAAGTGACACCATTTTTCCTAGTTAAAATAAATTAATGTTAGCAGGCAATATTAACTAAATATGCAGGTTTAAAAATATATAC
>NW_019942528.1:103803-143594 GCF_002910315.2 Salvelinus sp. IW2-2015 | reverse complement strand
TACTACTCAGATTGCGTGGGTACCCATGTCCCTAACACTGTAACTCTTCTCACTTTTCTCATATCTCTGTCTCGTAACTTGCTTCTGTCCTGCTTCTGCTGTCTCTTCCATGTCATCTTCTCTGTCGTCTTCTCCTTGTCTCTCTAGCTGTGCTCCCTCTCTCATCCTCATCTCTCATCTGCTCTCTCGTCTCATCTTCTCTCTCTGTCTCCTCTCGGGTCTCTCTGTTCTCTCTCTCCTGTCTGATCTGGTCTTCGTCCTCTGTCCCTGATCTGTCCTGTCCTGCTCTCTCTCATGTCTGGGTCTGGTCTTCTACTCGTGTGTGCTGTCCTCTGTCTCTTCCTCTGTCTCTCTCTGTCTCTTTCTCGTGAATCTGCTCTCTATGTCTCTTGCTCTGTCCTCTTCTCTGCATCGTCTATCATTCTGTCTCTGCTCCTCTCTGTCTGTGGTCTCTCTCGTCTGCTGTCTCTCTCGTCTCTGCCGCTCTCATCTCTCTCTCTCGTGCCTCTCTCGTGCTGTCATCTCTCTCTCTGCACATCTCCTCTCTGTCTCTCCTGCCTCTCCTCTGTCTCTCATCTCTGTGTCCTTGTCCCTGTCTCTCTGTTCCGTCTCTGCTCTGTGTTCTGTCCTGTTCTGTCTCTCTGTGTCTGATCTCTCGTCATCTGTCTCTCTTCTCAGCTCCTGGTCCCGCGTCTCATCTCTCTCGTCATGTGCCTTCTGGGTCTGTCTGGGCTGTCTCTGGGTCTCTCCTCTATTCTGTTCGATGTGGGTCTGTCTATCTCTCTGTGTCACTGTCTCTCTCTCTCTTGCCGTCTCTTGTGATGTCTCCTTCGGTTCTCACTCTTCTCGCCTCTCTTCTCTGCTGCTCTTCTCATGCCTCTGGATGCGTCTCTCTCTCTGTCTCTCCTGCTCATCTGTCTCTTCTCTCTCGTCTCTCTCTCGGTCTCCTCTGTCTCCTCTGCTCTATCTCTCTCTCTCTCTCTGTCTCTCTCTCGTGCTTCTCGTGCTGTCTCTCTCTCTCTCTCGCTCTCTCTCTGCTCTCGTCTCTCCTCGTCTCTCTTCTCTCTCTCTGCTCTCTCTCTGCCTCTCTCTCCTCTGTGCCTCTCTCTGCTCTCTCGTCTCTCTCCCTCTCCACTCCTCTCTTTCTCTCTGCCTCTTCTTCTTCTGCCTCTCTCTCTTCCTTCTCTCTGCTCTCTCTCGTTCTCTCTCTCTCTTCTCTCCTCTCTGTCTCTCTCTCTCTCCTCTCTCTCCTGTCCTCTGCCTCTCTCTCTGTCTCTCCTCTCTGTCTTCTCTCTCTGCTCTCTCTGTCTCTCTGTCTCTGTCTCTCTCTCGTCTCTCTCTCTCTCTCTGGTCTCGTCTCTCTCTCTGTCTCTCTCTCTCTGCTCCTCTCTCCTCTCTCTCTTTCTGTCCCTCTGCTCTCTGTCTCTCTGCCTCCTCCGTCTCTGTCTCTCTCTCTCCTTCTCTCTCTCTGCCTCTCTCCTCTCGTCTCTCTCTTCTGTCTCTCTCTCTGTGTCTGTCTCCTGTGTCTCTCTCTGTCTCTCTCTCTCTCCTCGTCTCTCTCTCTCTCTCTCTCTCTCTCTCTCTCTCTCTCTGCCTCTCTCTCTTCTCTTCTCTCTCCTTCTCGTCTCTCTCTCTCGCTCTCTCTCTCTCTCTGTCTCTGTCTCTCTGCCTTCTCTCTCTCTCTCTCTGTTCTGTTCTGTCTCTCTGCCTCTCTCTCTGTCTCTGCTCGCTCTGCCTCTCTCTCTGTCTTCCTCTCTCTGGCCTCTCTCTCTGTCTCTCTCTCTCTGCTCTCTGTCTCTCCTCTCTCTGTCTCTGCTCTCGTTCTGTCTCTCTCCTCTCTGTCTCTCTCTTCGCTCTCGCTCTCTGTCTCTCTGCTCTCGTCTCTGTCTCTTCTCCCTCTGCTCGTCCTCTCTGTCTCTCTCTCTCTGCCTCTCTCTCTGTCTCTGCTCTCTCTGTCTCTCGTCTGTCTCTCTCTCTCTGGTCTGCTCTCTTCTCTCTCTTCTCTCTCTGCTCTCTCTCTGTCCTCTGTCTGTCTTCTGTGTCTCTGTCTCGTCTGTTCTGTCTCTCTCTCTGTGTCTGTTCTCTCTCTTGTCGTCTCTGTCTCTCTCTCTGTCTGTCTCTCTCTCTCTGTTCTTCTCTCTCTCTGTCTGTCTCTCTCTCTCTTGTCTCTGTCTCTCTCTGTGTCTGCCTCTCTCTCTCTGTTCTCTCTCTCTCTCTGCTCTGCCTCTCCTTGCTCTCTCTCTCTGCCTCTCTATCTCTCTCTGTCTCTCTCTCTCTGTCTCTCTCTCGTCTGTCTCTCTCTCTCTCTCTGTGTCTGTCTCTCTTGTTCTGTCTCTGTCTCTCTCTCTCTGTCTCTCTTCTCTCTCTCGCTCTCTCTCTCTCTCTCTCTCTCTCTCTCTGCTCTCTCTCTCTGCTCTCTCTCTCTCTCTGTCTCTCTCTCTCTCTGTGCTCTCTCTCTCTGTCTCTCTCTCTCTTCTGTCTCTTCTCTGTTCTTCTCTCTGCTCTCCTCTCTCTCTCTTCTGTCTCTGTCCTCTCTCTGCCTCTCTCTCTGTCTCTCTCGCTCTGGCCTCTCTCTCTGTCCTCTCTCTCTTCTGCCTCTCTCCCTGCTGTCCTCTCTGTCCTCTCTCTCTGTCTCTTCTCTCTCTGTCTCTCTCTCTCTGTCCTCTCTCTCTGTCTCTCTCGTCTCTGTTCGTCTCTCTCTCTGGCTCTCTCTCTCTGTCTCTGTCTGTCTGTCTTGTGTACTCTCCTGTTCTGTCCTCTTCTCTCTGGTCTTCTCTCTCTGCTCTTTCTGCTCTCTCTCTTCCGTCGTGTCTCGTTCTCCTCTCTCTGTGTCCTGTCTCTGTCTCTCTGTCTCTGCTCTGACCTCTCCTCTCTCTGCCTCTCTCTCTGTCTCTCTCTCTCTCTCATCTCTCGTGTCTCTCTCTGCCTCTCTCTCTGTCTCTCTCTCTCTGCCTCTCTCTGTCTCTGTCTCTCAGTTCAGTTCGAGAGAGACAATCTGGGGCTCACAGCTGGATGACAGCTGAACTGAATAACCATACGGAGGAGGGACTGAGGAAAAGCCATAGCTTACTACATGATTCCATATGTGTTATTCCATCATTTTGATGTCTTCACTATTATTCTACAATGTAGAAAATTGTATAAAAATAAATAAAGAAAAACCCTTGAATGAGTAGGTGTGTCCGAACMTTTGACTGGTACTGTACATTGGCTTTGTCCCTACATTCTGGTGCATGTTAGTTTCCCTCCCTTGTCCCTTTTCCTCCCAACAACCACTGATATGGAACAAACTTTCTGGTGAAAGTTAGATTGTAGTAACTTATCCAGTCTTTTCAGGTACATGTGTCAATGGTGGAGAATGAGAGGAAGCCTTCTATTTGTATTGGGACACGGGTAGTACCTTCATTTTTTTCCGTCCCCCTTAGCCTACTCTCTCTGTGCCCCACTTCTCTGTCTCTCCCCCACTTTTCTTCTTTCCCTCCCTCTCCATTCTGTGGAACATATTAGAAGTTGTTTGGTTGTTTGTTATGGTAGGGGCTGGGGATACAGAGGGCTGGAGCAAGTGTATGTGTAGTGGGGGGGGGGTTCAAAGAGAAACTCTGTCTAACCAGCGCCGGTTTGGGGATGTAGCATCAGCTCTGGCCCCGCGCGGAAACTGCATTCTTCAGCTAGGACCTGTGGTATGCCAGCGCATTCCTCACTGCTGAGCTGGAGAGTCCATTCGGGAAGGGAGGGATATGGGTGGGAAACCTTTTTCCCTTTTTTTTTTTCTTTCATTCCCCCCTCTCGTCTTTCTTTCCTTCTTTTCTGGAAAGGCTTCCAACCCCCTTTCTTGGTCTTTCGTCTCATTCTGAATTGCCTTTTCCAAAGTTGACATTTTGTAAGTTTTGCCCTCCTTCGTCCCGTTACTTTTCCACTCCTGGAAAATCCTGTTGAGTTGTTGGTCGTGGGTGTAGGTGCGCACAGTAGGTCTCTTGCCATGGCCCAATTCAGTATTGTTTTTTTTCTCTCTCTGTGTGGGTAAAAGTACAGACCAACCCCTTTGGCCGTGACCCCACTCTGCGAGGGTGTCTCAGGCAGAGTTGGTATATGCAAAAAAAATAAACATTTTGTGAAATAGAACAAATATATAAGCACCCACCAAATTATTATGACTATTT
Organism: Salvelinus sp. IW2-2015; assembly: GCF_002910315.2. NCBI lineage: Eukaryota > Metazoa > Chordata > Actinopteri > Salmoniformes > Salmonidae > Salvelinus > Salvelinus sp. IW2-2015. Next base: position 139,434 of record NW_019942528.1, on the reverse strand, counting down.
TTCTTTCTGGGCCACTTTTCATTGCTTTTCCCCCCTTTCTCTCAGTCCGTTGGCTCGATTAAACTTCCGAACTCCTGCTGTTGCTCTTTTGAGCAAGCTTTTCTGAGAGAGCTACACTACATGACGAGTATATGGACAACCGCTCGTCCAAACGTCTCATTCCAAAATCATGGGCATTAATATGGAGTTGGTCTCCCGTTTTGCTGCTATAACAGCCTCCACTCTTCTGGGAAAGCTTTCCACTAGATGTTGGAACATCGCTGCGGTGACTTGCTTCCATTCAGCCACGAGCATTAGTGAGGTTGGCCACTGATGTTGGGCGATTAGGCCTGGCTCGCAGTCGGCGTTCCAAAGTTGTTAGATGGAATAGAGGTCAGGGCTCTGCAAGCCAGTCAAGTTCTTCCACACCGATCTCGACAAACCATTTTTGTATGGACCTCGCTTTGTTGTCAGGCAGAAACAGGAAAGGGCTTTCCGCAAACTATTGCCACAAAGCTGGAAGCACAGAATCATTTACAATGTCATTGTATGTTGTAGCATTAAGATTTCCCATCATTGGAACTAAAGGGCCTAGCCCGAACTATGAAAAACAGCCCCAGACCATTATTCCTCCTCCACTAAACTTTACAGTTGGCACTATGCATTGGGGCAGGTTGCGTTCTCCTGGCATCCGCCAAACCCAGATGGTGAAGCATGATTCATCGCTCCAGATAGCTGCTCCAGAGTCCAATGGTGGTGAGCTTTACACCACTCCAGCCGACACTTGGCATTGCGCATGGTGGTCTTAGGCTTGTGTGCGGCTGCTCGGCCATGGAAACTAATTTCATGAAGCTCCAGACGAAAAGTTCTTTCCCGATGTTGCTTCCAGAGGCAGTTTGGAACTCTGTAGTGAGTGTTGCAACTGAGGACAGGCGATTTTTACACGCTTCAGCACTCGGCGGCCCCGTTCTGTGAGCTTGTGTYGCCTACCACTTCGCGGTTGAGCTGTTGTTAGTCCTAGACGTTTCCACTTCACAATAACAGCACTTACAGTTGACCAGGGCAGCTCTAGCAGGGCAGGAATTTGACGAACCGACTTGTTGGAAAAGTGGCATCCTATGACAGTGCCACGTTGAAAGTCACTGCGKTCTCCGGTACGGGCCATTCTGCTACCAATGTTTGTCTATGGAGATTGCATGGCTGTGTGCTCGATTTGTATACGCCTGTCAGCAACGGGTGTGGCTGAAAAAGCAGAATCCATTAATATGAAGGTTTGTCCATATGCTTTTGGCCGTGTAGTGTAACTGCGGCTAAAGGGTAAACCTCACGTTGTGAAGGCAAATGTTACAGCAATACGCTGTGTTGAACGGAACGAGTCGCTCCCTATTGACTCAACACTATAAAAAGGCCCCCGGTACCGCGGCGGGCACGTAGAGGGCCTGGGACCTGTTTGTTTTGCTGACAGGATGAAAACAGGCCTGTAGGCTTAGGCCCCATAAACCTGGCTCTAAACTCTGCCATGAGGTAAACTTCAGATGGAAAACAGGCAGCGCTGGGTGGATGGTGGCCCAAAGCATTGTGGTGGGGTGGGGGGGGGTAGTGGCGGGCTAATAATGGCATTTTTTGGGGCCCGTGTGGAGTGTTCGGTGTACACGCAATGTGTGGTGGCTGGCTGGCTGTTTTTCGGTCGATGTGCTCTTCTGGTCTCGTATAAATAGGGTGTTATCTCTCTCCCGCCCGGCGTTGTTGGGACTGTGTGTGATGTTGACCAGGCCTATTTTTAGAACAAGGGGAATCATGTGTCTGACAGTCTCTCCCTGTGTGTGTGTCATCTCAGGCAATTATAAAAATCACTTGTGTAACTCATTTTCCACAGTGACTCGACATAATTCCTACACCTGGATGGACAATAGATTAAGAAGTGGTTGTCTGTCTTGTATCTGTACAGAAGTTATGCTTCCCGCGCTGCTCGATTTACAATCCAACCCTCTGTCATTTGATGTCTCAAAGTTTGATTTGATTCAAAAGAGACACTTCCTGTGAACAGTTAGTTGGCTATGTAATGGGTTTGGCATGGACCCAGTGACCATCTCTCTCTCTCTCTCTCTCTCTCTCTCTTCTCTTTCATCTCTCTTCTCTCTCTCTCTCTCTCTCTCATGTTATACCTCTCTCTCTCTCTCTCTCGATGTTATACTCTCTCTCTCTCTTCTCGATGTTATACCTCTCTCTCTCTCTTCTCGTGTTATACTCTCTCTCTCTCTCTCGATGTTAAATCTCTCCATTTACTCTCTCTCTCGATGTTATACCTCTCCCTGTCTCTGTGTGAGTTCAGAAACCAAAGCTGTGGCTTGTCTATGAAGGACAGCCAACCACTGTAAGATGTGTCATTTGCCACAGCTCAGGCAGCTTGAGCGAAGTTGGACCATCTGATGGTGAAGCCAGGTCAGGCTCTGACATAGTGCGGGATGTTTTTTTGTTGAATTGTGACGTAGCCTACAACCTTGCTTACCACTGCCATGACGACCATTTGAAAACTCCCGAGTTCGTTTTTGTAATCCTATTTAAAGCAGAGACCTCCCTATCTATAGGCATCCATTTATTTTGGAYTGGGTTTGAAGAGTCTATTTTATTTTGAGTTGTCTGTCTCTTTGTCATTTCTATGACGAACCTTTTCCTTCCTGTGGTGACCTGTATGCGGGCTTGGTATCATAGGAATCTATTCCAAAGAAAGAGCTTGGAACCTTTTTAACCCAGATTTTTTTTATTTCTATGGTTGGTAACTGTCTCTTCTGTGTCATCCGTGGGGTTTGTGGCACCAGACTTGCAGGGAGACAGTTGGGCTGAGCCCAGGAAGTGCGAGAACCACATGCCTCTGCAAAGTGGCCCAAGTGGAAAAACACGGCTGTATTTATACACTGAGCGAAGGACGCACCCTTTTTGATGTGTGCCATGGCTGCTGGTCCAAATGACACCCTGTTCCAAGTGTTTCCCCTGTATTCATTTAGCATCATTTTTTTGTATTACATTTCTTTTATCATATTTTGGGGAGAAAATGTGGTTTCTTTCTGAAGAGAAAGAAACCAAATATGTCCCAATGCAGGAATTTTAGAAAGCCACACCCTCTGCGACAGCGGGGAAAAGTGTTTTGTTTGCTGGGCCCGGGGTGCCACGTAGAGTTCACCAGGCAACAAAGCATTGTCTAGTTGAGAGAACAGGCCCAAGTCCGACTGACTGGACGGGGGGGGCTGGGAGATACTGTGAATGTGATCCACACATTCCCAGAAATGACCTCTCCCTCTGTTAAGGCCAGTCTCCACACCCTCAGAGTTAGGTTGGGGAGGACAGAGGGAGCTATTAGAGAGGGAGGAACTCAGACTGACATCTTTCAGCGGGAGAGACAAAAATGAGTAGGAATGGGAGACTGAGGGAGCGATTACTCGGGCCCAGTGAGGGGAGGTAAGGAGCAGCATCTCACTGTTTCCTTTCTACTTCTACATTCCCTCAACAGTGTCTGCTCTGCTTTTTATTTTCATTTTTTCCTCTCTCTCCCTTTTTTCTGCTGGAGTTGGATGAGGTTAACGCTACCCCGAGGGGTCAGCGAGGGTGGGGATAGAGGGAGGAGGAAAGCGGAGGAGAAGTCTGCCACAGACTTCAGAACTCTCCTTGTTGCATTCCTCTGGGTTCACGAGTGGCCTGTTTCCCTAGCCTAGTGACCACACTTTGACCTCTGAACGCTGTAAACTGACCTCTTGACAGGCAATGTCTGGGCAGGTTTCTCTTTCTCCTTGTTTCCCTCTCTTTTGTAAAGGAAGCGTCTTCATCCACTGAGACTCGTCCAGCTGTTGTTGTCTCTTGTTCTTTCCAACCCCCGGGGGTGCATCTCTAGTGGTATTAGTCTCGTCTTACCTTTTTGTACTGTAACTGTAATGATGAAGTGTAGGCAGATTCCCAGAGGGCGGTTTCCATGTTGCTTTTCACCTGTCCTGTGGTTTCAGAGCAGTGTAGATGCAGGAGAGGAGACAAGGAGCGGAGACAAGGAGCGGAGACAAGGAGCGGAGACAAGGAGAGGAGACAAGGAGAGAGAGAGCGAGAGAACTCAGGACTTTTGTATTCTACATTGTTGATTGTGTGTGTGTGTCACACAGCACAAGATGAATGGATACCCGTTTTAAAAAATGCACGTAACATAATCCCATTTCAATAAAGTGTGATCAATGTTGCTCTTCTTCCCGGACAGGCAAGGAATAGATTAATCAAACTGACACTTAGAGGGAGGAAGACTTGTGGTCTCAAGCTGTTTTTGGATGTCATCTATATGTGAATACAGGGAGGAAGTGAAGGGGGAGAGCAGGGAGGAGGAGGGAGGAAGTGAGAATCCCAGAGATGAGTAGGCTATTGTATTAGCTGCCTGCTGCTCCCATGCACAACTAACCCCTTAGAGAGAGAGAGTGGAGGAGAAAGGGAAGGTGGAGGGAAAGGAAGGGTGAAAATAGAGGGAGTGGAGGAGCACAGTGGACTGAGAGCGACCGTAGGGCAGCTGGTGGATTGGAGAGTCGGTGGATAGTGAAAGCAATAAAGGGAGAGGAGGAGGAGCTAAGGCCAAGTCAAGTGCGCACTCACTCAAGTGAGGGGCGTTTACTGGGGGTCGTGAGGACTTGATTACCAGATAAACTGGGCCTTTAGCCCAGCAGAGCCATAGGCAGTAGGTACAACACTGGGGCACCACTATATGGGAAAATACACCTACATCTTCTCATTCCCTGGTTATTTATATCTTTTTTTAAATGTAACCTTTATTTAACTAYGCAAGTCAGTTAAGAACAAATTATTATTTACAGTGGCGGCCTACCGGGGAACAGTGGGTTAACTGCCTTGTTCAGGGGCAGAACAACAGATTTTTACCATGGCAGCTCGGGGAATCGATCCAGCAACCTTTCGGTTACTCGTCCAACACTCTAACCACTAGGGTGCCCCCTGCCCTTTTTTTGACACCTGCAGATACTGTAGATGGTCTTGAATACATGCTGGTGCTCCTTCTTCCAGAGATAAAATCCCAATTTCATCTTTACTTGGTCCTGAAGCAAGCAGTGTAGACTCAGGTTTGAGTGTTTCATCCCTGGGCATGGTTGTAGCGTACATGCCTGCTGATTGAAAAGATCACATCTCCTCTAGAGGATTTTGGGAAGGTGTCCTCTCACGCTCACTGCACTCCCTCTCTCTTTCCCACTATTTTGTTGCTCTCTTTTTCTCTCGCACACTCTCTCCTTTCCTTACACTGCCTCTCTTTCTCCTCTTTCCCCTCTGTCGCTCTCTGCTCTCTCTCCCTGTCTTCTTCCTTCTCTCTATCCCTTTCTACCTCCTCTCTCTCGCCGTCAGGGCGCCTGAACTTTAAAAATGGCAGTGCCAAAAAAAAAAAGCCCTACCTACCGAAGGGGACACTTAATCATAGGCCACAGAGCCGCCCGCCTGTGGTCCCCATTAGGTGACATCTCTGTGCTTTCTAAACAAGGAGTTTGCCTTGCCTCGTTCCTAAACAAGCCTCCGGACTCAGGACGTGTCCCAAATGGCACCCTACTCCCTATATAGTGCTCTAATTTTGACCTATGGGCCCTCGTCAAAAGTAATACACTATATAGGGAATAGAGTGCCATTTGGGACACGACCTTTGTTTCTGTGACAAAGCTGTGACCTCTGGAGAATACTGTGTACTGTAGTATTATTCTAGCATTTATTAAGTATTTATTTATTCCCTCTCGTCATGTATCAGAATTAGAGATGACTACAGTAGCCTACATCTGCCCGGCCTGTTATGTTTGACCAATGACGTAAAGGGTCACACAAACATGCACACATCCCGATCCCTAAACAGGAAGTTAACCCCTGGGCTGACTGCAGTATCCTCTACTCTTACAATACAGTCTCCTCTATTCTCGGTGGCGGTCAGGCCTGAGCCCCACAGCTTCGACCCGGAAGTATGTATAGCCTCTGTCCCAATCTGATAGGAATGACGCAATGTTTCTGAGACGCATGCTTCTCACGGCTGCAGTGCTGAGACAACAATAGGCTCCACGACCCCACAGGGTAGGTATAGCAACCACACTGCCTAGGGCTCAACTAACTACCCACCCACTCTCGACTTCTAGATATTCCTTTTATTGTCCGTTCTTCCTTGGATGTTATCACTGATTTAGGCATGATTGGACAAGTGACCTCGAGGGAAATACCACATGGCTTTCACCTATCCATTCATTTGTAAAATGTGATTACTTAGAGGGATGCACTTTTTAAAGAATTTGAACGTGGCGATTTTAACAAAATAGGAAAATAAAAAGTGACCTCTTAATCGATCTTGTCCGTTATCGCCTCTCGTTCCTCCATCCACCCCTTGCTTTCTCCGTCTGCCCACCGCCATGTGTGGTTGTAAACAGGTTGTTGATTATGTTCCTGTCAAGTCCTGTTTAAGGGTGGGGGGGAAGGCATCTGGATTTCCTACAAGCAAAAGCAAGAGCTCCCACAACATAATTGTTTTGGAATAACTGAATGACTTATTTGTTGGGGATACGTTGAGAATCTGTTGGGATGTGAAGAGAGAGTGGCTTTGCCTGCAGTTATATCGAGCCGAAGGCCAAATCCACCCTGCCTCTTTTCTTAGAGAGAACGAGCTAATACAAACACCATGAGTCTATCCCGGGCTTCACTCAGCCCAGCGCGAAAGGCAATTGCAAAATATTTCCACCGAAAGATATTGTGTGGAACAGAATTGATGTTCTGACTTGCTGGATAAGGGATCGTCCCACACACATTTGCTATCTGCAAAATTCAAAGTGTTGCACCATCCTGAATAAGCCATGGTTATGTTGTACTGTAGATTGCTGTACTAACCCTTCCTCTCTCTTCCTCCCCCAGTGGTGATCAGCCAGTGGCAGGGCGAGCCCAAGGAGCGTGTCATCTCCCTGGTCCTCACCCACCTGCCCCTGCTCAAGCCGGGCAACGTCGAAGCCAAGGGCGAGTACATGCGCCTTCTCCCCCGCATCCTGGCGCACACCATCGACCACGGCCGCCACCTCGAAGAGTCACGCCAACTCCTCTCCTATGCCCTCATCCACCCGGCCACCTCGCTGGACGACCGCGCCGCCCTCGCCCTCTGGCTCAACCACCTGGAGGAGCGCGCCGCTGCCCGGGGCGACTCGTTGGAACGGCCACCCCCCGCCCCGGCCTCACTCCATCAGACGCCCCCCTCGACACACTCCTTGTCAGGGTCCAGTTGGAGTTCCTCAGGGAGCCACCTGGGTCAGCTGTACCACCACCAGCGCTACGGCTCGGATGATAGGCTCAACGGCTGGCAGGGGTCCAGGGACTCGGGATTGGGCAGTGGTTGGCACCAACAGCAGCAGGGGCATGGAGGGTGTGAGAATGGCGGGCACCTGGCGCTCTACCCGTCCTCGTCGGTGCCTGGGAGTATCAACACGGTTGGCACGGGCGGCAGCAGTGAGTGGCTCTTTCTTTTTCGATTTCCTGCTTTTTGTAGGTTACGTCCCAAAAGTCTGACATAGCTTCCTTTCCTCGTGTCTTCTCCTGGTTGACTTTCTTTCTGGATCAGCACTGATCTGAAAGCAGTCCAATTAATCGATCAATTTGAATTCATAAAGCCCTGTTTACACCCTGMTTGCATTACAGTAGTATTCTGGCTTATCCTGCAAAGAGCAAGTCGTTAAGTTTGAAAAGCTACTCAGGCTTTTCACCGTCAGTTGTGGTGCATGAAAGGAGACGAGGAAAGGAAGGCCGTGTCGAGCCGTGGCCTCCTCCACCGCTGATGGTTGTTTTAGTATTTGAAGACTCACACTCTTAGCAGCATGCTCAGCAGTTGCATGCGCTTAATCAGGGTTCCTGAACGCTACTGACAAGAGGGTGGTCTTTATTAAAGGGACTTAACTCACCTCCGGACTGTTTGAAACGATAGTTTAGTGTGATTTACAATGACATTTTACACCTCTTTAGTGTATTAGCAACCGTTTCAAATAGAGGGTCTTCCCATTTGACCAGACCTGGGTTAAAATACATTTGAAATATTTCTAATACTCTTTGTATTTTCTTTATCCTGTCTGGAGGATAAAGATTTTGCAGTTTTGTGACTTRTATTGGTTCCATTGGGCCAGGCAAGCTCAATCAAGCCCAGCTGAAGTATTTGAATGAATGTTCAGGAAGTTCAGATCGAGAAGTCATGCCTCTTTGATATGGAGAATAAGGAATCATGTCAGCTCTATTTGTGATATTTCTATCTGCAACGATTTCTAATAGGACTTAAACCCAAGTCTGACCCTAACCCTGTAGGTCTGAAGGTGCCATTATCTGTCATCGTCCAGGTTATCCTTCCCTAGCTTCTCATGTTATTCTTTTTCTAGATCTTTTTCTCTCTGCATTATGGGAAGGGCCCGTAAGTAAGCATTTCACTGTTAGTCGACACCTATTGTTTACTAAGCATATGACAAATCAAATTTGATTCGATTTTTTTTGTACTAGAACATTCTAGATCGGCCATATCGGGAGCCAATGAGGTCAGGCCGTCACATAGGTAAACAGACTCCAAACAAACCCACCTAGCCAGCCAGTAGCCACCTCTGACAAAGGAAAGAAAAATGTCTACCCGCCGCGTTGAAGTCTAAAACGGTAGGTGGGTGTGTAGGCCCTACTGTGCTCCAGCACCCCAAAGCCATTCAGATTGAACATATCTGTGGTTAGAGCAGGATATTTCCAGCCGAAGAATGCAATGGTCTTTTTTTTTCTCCAATGAAGGAGACAGCTGAGGATATAAATAAGGACACATTTAAAGCTCCGGGCCCTGCACAAGATCCTCTTATTTTTGACTAGGCTTGGGAGTTTCAGCAGTATGTCCATCGCACAAAGGAACGATTTCACAACTCTAACCTAGAGTTGCCCTTCTTTAAGCCAATGGTCGGTCACTGTGGGATTAGCCAGCCAATCAGCGAGGATGTTGTCTGAATTGCTGAACGCAATTTGGGTTGGGCACAACTTTGTAGAACGTTCAGATAGAGATACGTCACGTACAACAAACATGCCTGATATGTAGAATCATGTCAGCTCTATTCTATTCTATTTGCAACAATCCACAATGTTTGCTTACTGAATGTGGCCCTAGTAATCATCACCCCAACGCGAGTAAATTTACTATCAGCCAAAGTGGTCAGGTTAGAAAGAATTTTAGCTTATACCCACATTAAGTAATTTTCTCTAGTTTGATTTTATATTCAACCATTTCAACCAGTGAAGTCATTGGACTGTTCTAGGCTACCCAAGAAGTGTTTAGGAATCCCCATCAAGATCTGCTAAGTATTGTTGCGGCTCCCGAGTGGCACAGCGGTCTAAGGCACTGCAGCTCAGCGCTAGAGTCACTACAGACCCTGGTTCGATCCTGGGCTGTATCCCATGGGGCAGCGCACAATTGGCCCAGCGTTGGCCAGGTTAGGGGAGTGTTTGGCCGGGGTAGGCTGTCATTGTAAATAAGATTTTGCTCTTAACTGACTTGCCTAGTTAAATAAAAGTTTAAATAAAATGTATGTATATATAGTTTATAAACAAAGGAGTTGTAGATTATGGCGAGAAYGTTTGTATAGAAATATTCCATTGCTTAAAAGTCCCTAATTTGGAGACTGGACCCAAAAAATCATTCTTCCCCAACAATGAAATTGGGTGGGAGGGGAGGGACTATGTAATGTAATAAAAAATGAAAAGCTGAAATATCTTGAGTCAATAAGTATTCAACTCCTTTTTTATGGCAACCCTAAATAATTTCACGAGTAAAAATGTGCTTAACAAGTCACATAATATACTGAACGAATATATAAGCGCAAAGTGCAACAATTCCAACGATTTTGCTGAGTTACAGTTCAAATAAGGAGATCAGTCAATTTAAATAATTAGGCTCTAATCTATGGATATCTCTTGACTGGGCAGGGGCGCAGCCACTTGGGCGCCAGGCCCAGCCAATCAGAAGAAAAAAAATTCACCCAAAAAGGGATTTATTAGAGATAGACATACTCCTCAGTTTCATCAGCTGTCCGGGTGGCTGATCTCAGACGATCCCCGCAGGTGAAGAAGCCGGAAGTGGAGGTCCTGGGCTGGCATGGTTACACATGGTCTGTGGTTGTGAGGCCGGTTGGATGTACTGCCAAATTCTCTAAAACTACGTTGGAGGTGTCTTATGGTAGAAAAATGAACGTTTAATTTTCTTGCAACAGCTCTGGTGGACATTCTTGCAGGCAGCATGCTAATTGCACACACACTCAACACTTGAGACATCTGTGGCATTGTGTTATGTGACAAAACGGCACATTTTAGTGGCCTTTTATTGTCCCCAGCACAAGGTGCACCTGTGTAATCTTTTTTTTTTATCACCTTCATATGCCACAGCTGTCAGGTGGGTGGATTATCTTGGCAAAGGAGAAATGCTCACTTAACAGGGACGTAAACAAATGTGTGCCCAATATTTGAGAGAAATAAGATTTCTGTTGTGCATATGGAACATTTCTAGGATCTTTTATTTCAGCTCATGAAACATGGGACCAACACGTTTATATTTTTGTTTTGTTGCATGGACTCTCTGTGCAATATATTTTTTTTTATGACTACCTACTACCTCAAGTCACACATAKAATTATCTGTAAGGTCCCTCAGTCGAGCAGTAAAGTTCAAACACAGATTCAAATACAAAGACCAGAAAGGTTTTCCAATGCCTCGCAAAGAAGGGCACCTATTGGTAGATGGATAAAAAAAAGCAGACATTAAATATCATTTTGAGCATGGTGAAGTTATTAATTACACTTTGGATGGTGTATCAATATACCCAGTCACTACAAAGATACAGGCGTCCTTCCTTAACACATTTGCCGGAAGGAAACCACTCAGGGATTTCACCATGAGGCCCAATGGTGACTTTAAAACAGTTCGAGTTTAATGGCTGTGATAGGAGAAAACTGAGAATGGATCAACAACATTGTAGTTACTCCACAATACTAACCTAAATGACAGAGTGAAAAGAAGCAAGCCTGTACTGACTAAAAATATTCTAAAACATGCATCCTGTTTGCAAAGAAAATGTGGAAGCAGGTAACTTTATATACGGACTACAAAGTGTTAGGGGCAAATCCTATACATCACATTACTGAGTAGCACTTTCCATATTTTCAAGCATAGTGGTGGCTGCATCATGTTATGGGTATGCTTGTAATTGTTAACCACTGGGGAGTTTTTCAAGATAAAAAATGAACTTAATAAAGCTAAGCACAGGCAAAATCCTAAGGAAAACTTGTTTGTCTGCTTTCCACCAGACACCTGGAGATTAATTCACCTTTCAACASGACAATAACCTAAAACACAAGGCCAAATCTACACTGAAGTTGCTTACCAAGAAGACCGTAAGTTCCCGAGTGGCCAAGTTACAGTTTTGACTTAAATCTATTTGAAAATCTATGGCAAGACTGGAAAATGGTTGTCTAGCAATGATCAACAACCAATTTGACAGAGCTTGAAGAATTTTGAAAATAATCATGGGGAAATGTTGCACAATCCAGGTGTGGAAAGCTCTTAGACTCACAGCTGTAATTTTGACTGGTACTGTATTTTGACTGGTACTGTAAGTATTCACACGGTGCCAGTCAAATACTTACAGTACCAGTCAAAAGTTTGGAGACGCCTACTTATTCAAGGGTGTTTCTTTATTTTTACWATTTTCTACATTGTAGAATAATACTGAAGACATCAAAACACATATGGAATCATGTGGTAACCAAAAAAGTGTTAAACAAATCAAAATATTTTTTATTTTAGATTTTTCAAAGTAGGATCTTGCCTTGATCACAGCTTTGCACACTTTTGGCATTGTCTCAACCAGCTTCATGAGGAATGCTTTTCCAACAGTCTTGAAGGAGTTCCCACATAGAGTTGAAGTCGGAAGTTTACATACACCTTAGCCAGATACATTTAATCCGAGTAAGCATTCCCTGTCTTAGGTCAGTTGGGATCACCACTTTATTTTAAGAATGTGAAATGTCAGAATAATAATAGAGAGTATGATTGATTTATTTCAGCTTTTATTTATTTCATCACATTCCCAGTGGGTCAGAAGTTTACATACTCAATTAATATTTGGTAGCATTGCCTTTTAAATTGTTTAACTTGGGTCAAAGTTTTGGCTAGCCTTCCACAAGCTTCCCACAATAAGTTGGGTGAATTTTGGCCCATTCTTCCTGACAGAGCTGGTGTAACTGAATCAGGTTTGTAGGGCTTCTTGCTCGCATGCGCTTTTTCAGTTCTGCCCACAAATGTTCTATCAGGTTGAAGTCAGGGCTTTGTGATGGCCACTCCAATACCTTGACTTTGTTGTCCTTAAGCCATTTTGCCACAACTTTGGAAGTATGCTTGCGGTCATTGTCCATTTGGAAGACCCATTTGCGACCAAGCTCCTTCCTGAGCGGTATGACGGCTGCGTGGTTCCATGGTGTTTATACTTGCGTACTATTGTTTGTACAGATGAACGTGGTACCTTCAGGCATTTGGAAATTGCTCCCAAGGATGAACCAGACTTGTGGAGGTCTACTATAAAAAAATGTATGGGCTTGGCTGATTTCTTTTGATTTTCCTATGATGTCAAGCAAAGAGGCACTGAGTTTGAAGGTAGGCCTTGAAATACATCCACAGGTACATTTTTTGACTCAAATGATGTCAATTAGCCTATCAGAAGCTTCTAAAGCCATGACATCATTTTCTGGAAGGCACAGTCAACTTAGTGTATGTAAACTTCTTACCCACTGGAATTGTGATACAGTAAAATAATCTGTCTGTAAACAATTGTTGGAAAAATGACTTGTGTCGTGCACAAAGTTGATGTACTAACTGACTTGCCAAAACTATAGTTTGTTAACAAGAAATTTGTGGAGTGGTTGAAAAACAAGGTTTTATTACTCCAACCGAAGTGTATGTAAACTTCCGACTTCAACTGTATATTATTTAGTATATGTAAATGCAAGATTAAATCAAGAATAGTCTGATGGGTGACCAATATTAGCCTATCACTTGTGAATGATGCCAATCATAAGAAACAGTGCCTTTTTATTTGCTACTTTTTCTAATCATAGTCGCCCACCTCATGTAGCTTAGCCCATATGCCTACATGTTTTATGAAGGATTGTATCACAACTAAAGTGGCCAAATTACTTCTTAAAATTGAGCACATTAATCCACTCCACAAGTGGTGTAGAGACTAACTTAAGCACCGTGTGAGTTTCAAGTTTGGGGAAGATAATTTTCACCATAAAAGTGCACCTTTTTATAATAAAAGCATTACATGCATAATTGCAGTCACTTTTCATAAAGGTGTTTTCCGCTAATGAAACATTAGCGCTTATAGCCTACTAGCATGTGCGCATTGCTGTGCTTATAATGTGAAGAAATATCTGAATAGTTTAGCAACATTTTAAGCTAAATGTTCTGATCTGTAGCGTCAGCCACATTGTGTGTGTAAAAAAAAAAAAAAAAAAACATTGGGATGCTTGTGGTTGTATTAATTTGGAATCTATCGCATCCAATAACTGTCCCAGACTGTTTGGAATATTTCTAGAATAGAATAGGTCGACTTTTGTACTATGGGTGATAGTAGATTGATAGGCTAGTGCCATTGCTGTTCATTAGGCCTACTCATCTTGTTAGCTGACAAAGTAAATGTGGACACTTCTTCCAATATCTTCAATATGCACCTCGGAATTGGATAAGAACGTGTGCAGTTGCATCTCCGATGTGTCTGTCTTCACTTGTAGCCTGTGAGGAAGACCCAATCACAGTGATTGAGCGTGCAGCACTCAGGGAGAAGGGCACGCCGGCACTGGCCGCAAAAGGCATGGATTGTTTTAGGGTGCATTACGGCCACACCATTTTTTTTAGGTATTGCTTTTTTTTCTTTTTTTTTTAACCTTTATTTAACTTAGTGACACAAAGGGGATGCTGCTGTTAAATTCTGGGAGTTATCAAGGGTTTGTCAAATTGTGAATGAGTGATTTTTGATTTAGTGTGTACAGCCTGCGCAAAAAAACAAAGCAGAGCTCATGCCTTTCAAGCGACTTTTTTCAAATCATCATTAGAGTCGCATCATGCAGCCTTACAATGTATTAAAAATCAAAACATATAGCCCAACGTTTGTAGAACATCTAAAGTTACATTAATAACTCTAAATTAAACATTTAGGAGTACCTATTTCTTTGTTAACTTTGGGGCGGCAGGGTAGCCAAATGGTTAGAGCATTGGACCAGTAACCGAAAGGTTGCAAGTTCGAATCCCCAAGCTGACAAGGTACAAATCTGTCATTCTGCCCCTGAACAAGGCATTTAACCCCCTGTTCCTAGGGGTTAAATGCCTTGTTCAGGGGCAGAATGACAGTCAAAGGCAAATCAGTTAAGAACAAATTCTTATTTTCAATGACGGCATTGAAAATAAGAATTTGTTCTTGACTGATTTGCCTTTGACTTGCCTCTGACTTGCCTTTGCGCACTCCCTCAAAACGTTTGGATATTTTCTATTTTATTCAGCTTTGTTCAATTGTTTTCTTCATACTATAAAATAATGCCACAGAATTCTAAGCAAATCTTGTCTGCTAAATGAACTAGTGTAGCCCACAGCCATTTGGCATAGCCAGATCAGGACCTAACATAAGGACAACTCCGAGTAGTATACTATTCTGTTCTTCTGAAYTAGACTACATTTTCTTCATATCATGCTTCTTTAGACCTGTCTAAAATAAGGAATGGATTTATTGTAAAGGTGGATTTATTTGACTTTTTAAAATGTAGTTGTTCCAAAGGTCAGCATTAGTGGCTTGTGTGGAAGCCAGGAGATGCAAAATGTGTTTGTTAATTAACGGTCAATTACCTTGAGACCGACAGTTAGTTGACAATCACCGACTGACAACATTTTGTGACCGCTACAGCCCTAGCCATTACCAACATTTCAAAGAATTTCATGGCTACAGATGGAAGTGCTATGGGGCAATTTAGTCATTTTGACAGTTTATCTTGGCGTTCTTGGGCACAGGGACTATGGTGGTGTGCTTGAAACATGTAGGTATTACAGACGGGATCAGGGAGAGTCTCAGGGAGAGTTTGAAAATGACAATGAAGACACTTGCCGGCTGGTTAGCGCATGCTCTGATTGTGCGTTCTGGTAATCCCTCTGGCCCTGCGGCCTTGTGAATATTAACCTGTTTAAAAGTATTACATCGGCTACGGAGAGTGATCACACAGTCGTCCGGAACAGCTGGTGCTCTTCATCGTGGCACATGCACCTGAATGCACTCATGTCTCCTTTTTATGGTCACTAAAATTATGATCGGTTTCCTGAATTGCATAGTTTATAATTTAGCTAGTCATGTTGGCAATATAACAGGCTTTAAAATTATGCCCATCTGACCCAGATTGAGATTTACAATGGACCGTTTTTGGATCGTGTAAACAACAACCGTTATGGCGGGGATGCAGGGTTGTGTTTCAAACCAAACAACTATGTGTGTTTGCTCTAGTTTCTCAACGGCACAGCTAGGACAGCTCAAAAAAGCACCTTTTCTAGTTGAAGACTCTTCTTTGAGTTATCAAAGTGCTTTGACATTTCTTAGGAACTGTGCCCACTTTGGAGAGGTGTATGTGGCCACTTGGAGACACCAGTTAGTCCTCTCACTCAAACCCTTGTCATTATTTTTTATTATGTTGTGCCTACCCCACATTTGTGACCAACCACCTGGATTCGGTCCTATATAGCAACATTTGAAATGTTGTTTTATACATTGGATAAAAGATTCAGAGCTAGAAAATGGTATATCATACACTACAGTTGAGGAACAAAGGGAAAGTCATTCTGCTTTGAACTTGTAACCCCACTTTTGAGAAAATCGCCCTTTAATGTTTTGGTACACGTGCTGGAGAGCTCTTCTTTTGTCTACACCCATTCAGCATCGTTCGCACCCTCTAAAGCCTTAGCCCCACCCATCTCTTTCATGTTCCAAGATGGCGTAGCAGTCGGATGTGTTTTTGTCTTGTCCCTTCCTGTCCCTTGTAAATATCGTTTTTCCTTGTTTTTTTTTCATATATATTTCTATATCACTTTCCATCTACGGACTGAATATACTCTCCTGAAACCCACCTCACCCAATGTGGTACGGATCTGCTATTTTAATACTTAAGAACCAGAACTCCCATCAAAAGCTAGCCAGCTAACTGGCTACCAGCTAACTGGCGCGACGCAAATCGGACTTATTTTTCTCCTCATCGCCGGATTCCTACCGCAAGCTCTGAACCTTTAAAAAAAAAAAAAATCTTCACATGGATCATCGCAGCTAGCTAGCTGCTATCCGAGAGGCCACTCCTGGCTAACATCCCTGTCCCAAAGCAAGAACCAATTAGCCTGGAGCAAGCCCTGCCAGGCCCATCTCCCGGCTAGCCAAAAAAGCCCATCAGCCGAAAAAGCACTGTCGTTGCACCAATGTACCTAACCATAAACATCAATGCCTTTCTTTAAAATCAATACACAAGTATATATTTTTAAACTGGCATATTTAGTTAATATTGCCTGCTAACATGAATTTCTTATAATTAGGGAAATTGTGTCACTTCTCTTGCGTTCCGTGCAAGCAGTCAGGTTATATGCAGCAGTTTGGGCCGACTGGCTCATTGCGAACTGTGTGTGAAGTCCATTTATTCCTAACACAGGCCGTAAATAATTTGCCAGAATTGTACATAATTATGACATAACATTGAAGGTTGTACAATGTAACAGCAATATTTAGACTTAGGGATGCCATCCATTAGATAAAATACGGGACGGTTCCGTATTTCACTGAAAGAATAAACGTTCTGTTTTCGAAATGATAGTTTCCGGATTCGACCATATTAATGACCAAAGGCTCATATATCTGTGTGTTATTATGTTATAAGTAATTCTATGATTTGATAGAGCAGTCTGACTGAGCGATGGTAGGCAGCAGCAGGCTCGTAAGCATTCATTCAAARAGCACTTTTGTGCGTTAGCCAGCAGCTCTTCGCAATGCTARAAGCATTGCGCTGTTTATGACTTCAAGCCTATCGATTAGGCTGGTGTAACCGATGTGAAATGGCTAGCTAGTTAGCGGGGTGCGCGCTAATAGCGTTTCAAACGTCACTCGCTCTGAGACTTGGAGTAGTTGTTCCCCTTGCTCTGTATGGGTAACGCTGCTTCGAGGGTGGCTGTTGTCGATGTGTTCCTGGTTTGAGCCCAGGTAGGAGCGAGGAGAGGGACAGAAGCTATACTGTTACACTGGCTATACTAAAGTGCCTATAAGAACATCCAATAGTCAAAGGTATATGAAATACAAATTGTATAGAGAGAAATAGTCCTATAATTCCTATAATGACTACAACCTAAAACTTCTTACATGGGAATATTGAAGACTCATGTTAAAAGGAACAACCAGCTTTCATATGTTCTCATGTTCTGAGCAAGGAACTTAAACGTTAGCTTTTTTACATGGCACATATTGCACTTTTACTTTCTTCTCCAAAAACAATTTGTTTTTGCATTATTTAAACAAAATTGAACATGTTTCATTATTTATTTGAGGCTAAATTGATTTTATTGATGTATTATATTAAGTTAAAATAATTGTTCATTCAGTATTGTTGTAATTGTCATTATTACAAATAAAAATAAAAAATTGGCCGATTAATCGGTATCGGCTTTTTTTGGTCTTCCAATAATCGGTATCGGCGTTGAAAAATCATAATCGGTCGACCTCTACTCCAGACGAGCTTCAATGCCATACAACTCTCCTTCCGTTGCCTCCAACTGCTCTTAAATGCAAGTAAAACTAAATGCATGCTCTTCAACCGATCACTGCCCGCCCGTCCAGCATCACTACTCTGGACTGCTCCGACTTAGAATATGTGGATAACTACAAATACGTAGGTGTCTGGTTAGACTGTAAACTCTCCTTCCAGACTCACATTAAGCATCTCCAATCCAAAATTAAATCTAGAATCGGATTCTTATTTCGCAACAAAGCATCCTTCACTCATGCTGCCAAACATACCCTCGTAAAACTGACCATCCTCGACTTCGGCGATGTCATTTATTAAATAGCCTCCAACACTCTATTCAACAAATTGGATGCAGTCTATCACAGTGGCATCTGTTTTGTCACCAAAGCCCCATATACTACCCACCACTGCGACCTGTACGCTCTCGTTGGCTGGCCCTCGCTTCATACTCGTCGCCAAACCCACTGGCTCCAGGTCATCTACAAGTCTCTGCTAGGTAAAGCCTGGCCTTATCTCAGCTCACTGGTCACCATAGCAGCACCCACTCGTAGCACGCGCTCCAGCAGGTATATCTCACTGGTCACCCCCAAAGCCAATTCCTCCTTTTGCTGCCTTTCCTTCCAGTTCTCTGCTGCCAATGACTGGAACAAACTGCAAAAATCACTGAAGCTGGAGACTCATATCTCCTTCACTAGCTTTAAGCACCAGCTGTCATAGCAGCTCACAGGTCACTGCACCTGTACATAGCCCATCTCTATTAAACCCATCCAACTACCTCATCCCCATTCTGTATTGATTCATTTATTTATCTTGCTCCTTTGCACCCCAGTATCTCTACATGCACATTCATCTTCTGCACATCTACCATTCCAGTGTTTAATTACTATATTGTAATTACTTTGCCACCATGGCCTATTTATTGCCTTACCTCCCTTATCTTACCTCATTTGCGCTCACTGTATATAGACTTATTTTTCTACTGTATTATTGAATGTATGTTTTGTTTATTCCATGTGTAACTCTGTTGTTGTATGTGTCGAACTGCTATGCTTCATCTTGGCCAGGTCGCAGTTGCAAATGAGAACTTGTTCTCAACTAGCCTACCTGGTTAAATAAAGGTGAAATAATATATTTATTTATTTTAAGGATTCACATGTGAGACCATGTACTTAACGACCAAAAGTTTCAAGACTAAAGGCTGGTTTATACTACTTCTATTGACATGTTCGAAGACAGTTGTCGCAGTGACATCATGAACATTCTATTGTCGTCCAACATCAAACTTGTCATTGTCGTTTATGAAAAAGTATAAACATAACAAGACATGCTGCATGACATCTGCAACATGGTGGTCCAAAATATCACAACTGGCAACAAGCCCATTCGCTTAATAAAAATGAATTTAGTATATGTCAATCTAGCAAACCAGGCCACTAAAAGCAACTCTCTAAACAATGTTTTTGTTAGTTTCTATTTTGTTAGCTAGCTAGCTAATGTTAAATTGTGAGTGTGACGAAATAAAAGCAGGGCATTCTACCGCATAATTTTAGAACTTGGACACTCGTAGGCCTAACGTTATATCCTAATTTGACTTTGGTGCAGGTCATGTTGTTCTTCGCATTACTGTCTCTGGTAAACACACACTATATCAAATATAGTCAACGTTTATTTGTCACATGCCCAGGTTACAGAAGGTGTAAACAGTACAGTGAAATGGTTACTTGCAAAGTGCCGCTTTGTTTAGACATGTAGCTAGCTAGCTAAAAAATTTACCATAATCCCAACTCATGTTACTACCATGCATGAATCTGCGGATAACTAAAGTTAACCAACTAGGTTCAATGTTAGCTAGCTACACACTCACAACTTAACATTAACTTAACAATAGCTAGCTAGCTAACAAAATAGAAACTAACAAAAACATTGTTTCGAGTTGCTTTTAGTGGCCTTGTTTGCTAGATTGACATATCCTAAATACATTTTTAAGCGAATGGGCTTGTGATATTTTGGACCACCATGTTGCAGATGTCATGCAGCCTTTTAACATTAGGCTATAACTAACAATGCAAATTGCTTTCTGAGATACACAGATTATACACGTGGCTAGCTAACAGTATACATAGCTGGCTAGCTAACAGTACGCTTTAACTTGCAAAGAAAARTATTTTCTGACTAAATTAGAAACATGTAAGATCTGAAAATGTAGCTAGCCAGACTCTTACCCGTATACATGGATGAACGCTTCTCCCTCTCTCACGGATGCCATGGTTGCCCTTAGTTTGAAAATGTAATCCATTTTATACAACATCCTTCTGTATTTTTTTCTTTTCGACTCCCTCCCCATATTTGAAATTAAACGCCAGAATTTCCTTAGCTATCATACTCTGCTTCCATCGGGCATTCCACTGATTTCAAGACTCTATCAACTTCTTCATTGCAGTTCTTCGTGATATTTTTCAAAAAAGCTGCAGTTGAATGGATTATCTACTCACACTGAGCAGCTCATGTTATAGACAGAAGCATGCTGCATGGCAGACCAATCCATTGTGTGTGTCTTGCAATCTAACTCATCTCTCGGGATGTCCAGCCCATCTATTATCTCATCCAATCATGGTTAGCGTGAAGGTTTCGGACTTTTTCTGTGGTTAAACCAACTAGGCTTGTAAGTTAATAATTGTATCCGTATTTACAAATGGCATTACAAGTTTGTTATTAAGGCACATGAAAGTTCACATGTTCCAAAAGGCATTTCTGCCCAAAAAAGCATTCAAAAACATGTTCAAATACCTCTCCTGTGAAGTAGTGACGTGCAACATATGACTAGTTTCCTGAAACGAGTCACATTTTCCAGGAATATTCACGTCATGGTATCCAGAGTATTTTCAGATATAGTTATCAACAAATGCGGCGAAAAGTACAGTAAATTTAAAATCAACAGCGTAATGTTTGGATTCAGTCTTGTCAGGTGAATTGTTGTCCTCACCTTTTGGTATAATAATTTTCCCGTAAAATCATTCCTCCCCATCTTTTACCGCACTGTACCGCCCTAGCCCCATCGCTTACCCATGTAAGGTAGCCTTTGTGGAGAGTCTGTATGTAAGGAAAATGGCTAATATTTAGGGACTGGAGCTTGTAATGTTAGCTGGGAACCTATTTTAAATCAGCCCGTGAAGTCCTATACATAGCCAGGCCAACACAGTTAGTGGTGCCGCATATAGGGGGAGGAAGAGACTGGCGGGCGGCACCAAGCGCTCTCCTGTACATCATCTCATTTGCCTTCTCAGCCAGTGTGCCCGCTCTAGCTTCTTCTGGAAGGTCTGTGACAGATATATCTCACTCACTCACAAATGGGACAAGTTTTGTGTGACCTGGCTTCTATTTTTTTATTTAACTAGGCAAGTCAGTTAAGAACAAATTCTTATTTACAATGACGGCCTAGGAACAGTGTTCAGCCTTATTCAGGGGCAGAACGACAGATTTTTACCTTGTCAGCTCGGCGATTCAGTCTAGCAACCTTCCGGTTACTGGCCCAACACTCTAACCACTAGGCTACCTGCCGCCCCTTTGCTCAGCGGCCTCTTTTGCCATGTAGTTCCACAGAGGCTGGCCTGGGAACAGTTTATTAAATGCGAAAGCTGATGTTTCAAAGCCAGCTGCCCTCGGATCAGTTTTTAGGAGGGAAAGTTTGTTTTAATCAGGAGTGATTCTCTAGGTCTCCGTCTTAACTACAGAAATGTTGTTAGAAGGTAGAAGTTAGAAGGTAGACAACCGTTTGAACACAAGGCAGGCTGTGTCGACTCGACGCGGGATTCTGATAATACAACACCCTACGCCTCCACCACCCCACCCGCAGTAGCTAGCCCCCTAACCACACAACTTTGAGCATGCAGCATGCTTATTTTTTTGTTTATTTGTCAGGGACCATGTACAACATGCCATTGCACCAGATTTAGCTGTAACAAAAGTTAAACTGTAGTCCCTGGGCGGAGAACCATCAACATCAGTACATCAATACAATGCTACAATGTAACACAATATTAAAATATCTATGTATAAAACAAGCATTAGTGAGGTCGAGCACTGATGTTGGGCGGTTAGGCCTGGCTCGCAAGTCGGTGTTCCAATTCATCCCAAAGGTTTTCGATGGGGTTGAGGTCAGGGCTCTGTGCAGTCAAGTTCTTCCACACCGATCTCGACAAACCATTTCTGTATGGACCTCGCTTTGTGTGCGGGGCATTGTCATGTTGAAACAGGAAAGGGCCTTCCCCAAACTGTTGCCACAAAGTTGGAAGCACATAATCGTCCACAATGTCAGTGAATGCTATAGCATTAAGATTTCCCTTCACTGGAACTAAGGGGCCATGCCCAAACCATGAAAAACAGCCCCAGACTATTATTCCTCCTCCACCAAACTTTACAGTTGGCACTGCATTCTGGCAGGTAGCGTTCTCCTGGCATCCACCAAACCCAGATTTGTCCGTCGGACTGCCAGATAGTGAAGCGTGATTCAACAATCCAGAGAACGCATTTCAACTGCTCCAGAGTCCAATGGCGGCGAGCTTTATACCAATACAGCTGACGCTTGGCGTTGCGCATGGTGATCTTAGGCTTGTGTGTGGCTTCTCGGTCATGGAAACCCATTTCATGAAGCTCCCAACTAACAGTTCTTGTGTTGACGTTGCTTCCAGAGGAAGTTTGGAACTCGGTAGTGAGTGTTGCAACTGAGAACATAGTTTTACGCGCTACACGCTTCAGCACTCGGCAGCCCCTTTCTGTGAGCTTGTGTGGCCCCCTCGCTGCTGAGCCGTTGTTGCTCCTAGACATTTCCACTTCACAATAACAGRACTTACAGTTGACCGGGGCCGCTCTAGCAGGGCAGAAATTTGATGGTGGCAACCTATGATGGGGCCACGTTGAAAGTSACTTGCATGGCTGTGTGCTCAATTTTATTTTTTATATATACACCTGTCGGCAACGAATCCACTAATTTGAAAGGGGTTTTCACATCATTTTGTGTCTCTCTATATATATATATATATATATATCACACACACAGTTGAAGTCGGAAGCTTACATACACTGAGGTTGGAGTCATTAAAACTAGTTTTTCAACCACTCCACAAATTTCTTGTTAACAAACTATAGTTTGGCAAGCCGTTTAGGACATCTACTTTGTGAAGATGCTGGAGTAAACAGGTACAAAATTATCTATCCACAGTAAAACGAGTCCTATATCGACACAATCTGAAAGGCCGCTCAGCAAGGAAGAAGCCACTGCTCCAAAACCGCCATAAAAAAGCCAGACTACAGTTTGCAACTGCACATGGGGACAAAGATCATAGTTTRGGGAGAAATGTCCTCTGGTCTGATGAAACAAAAATAGAACTGTTTGGACATAATGACCATTGTTATGTTTGGAGGGAAAAGGGGGAGGCTTGCAAGCCGAAAAACACCATCCCAAACATGAAGCACGGTTGTGGCAGCATCATGTTGTGGGGGTGCTTTGCTGCAGGAGGGACTGGTGCACTTCACAAAATAGATGGCATCATGAGGATGGAAAAGTATGTGGATATATTGAAGCAACATCTCAAGACATCAGTCAGGAAGTTGAAGCTTGGTCGCAAATGGGTCTTCCAAATGTACAATGACTACAAGCATACTTCCAAAGTTGTGGCAAATGGCTTAAGGACAACAAAGTCAAGGTATTGGAGTGGCCATTACAAAGCCCTGACCTCAATCCTATGGAAAATGTGTGGGCAGAACTGAAAAAGCGTGTGCGAGCAAGGAGGCCTACAAACCTGACTCAGTTATACCAGCTCTGTCAGGAGGAATGGGCCAAAATTCACCCAACTTATTGTGGGAAGCTTGTGGAAGGCTACCCGAAACGTTTGACCCAAGTTAAACAATTTAAAGGCAATGCCACCAAATACTAATTGAATGTATGTAAACTTCTGACCCACTGGGAATGTGATGAAAGAAATAAAAGCTGAAATAAATCATTCTCTCTATTATTCTGACGTTTCACATTCTTAAAATAAAATGGTGATCCTAACTGACCTAAGACAGGGAATTTTTACTATGATTAAATGTCAGGAATTGTGAAAAACTGAGTTTAAATGTATTTGGCTAAGGTGTATGTAAACTTCCGACTTCAACTGCACACACGCGCACACACACACACACAAACAACAATAGACTATATAATTATAATATTACATCAGTGTTTTTATATGTCCCTTGGTCCTACAGTATCTGAAATCTTAAGAGTCGAAGTGTCTTCATGTTCATGTGACTGGTTTGTCTTCAGCCACTTTTTCAGGCTTTCCTGAAAGCTAGCAAAGGTACTGTACTCTCTCACACTGGTTGGCAGTGTGTTCCATAATCCAGACGCTCTGACTGAAAAGCTGCTTTCACATCTCACTAGAGCTCCATCACCACTAGCCTACTTCCCTCTGGTGCAGACAGAGACTTCTGGCTGGGGAACCGTGTATTGTGAATGGGTGTTGTCATCAATACATTGATTACAGTATCAAAGTTGAGCAGTGGGCTAAGGCTCATGTCTGGTCTGGGCCTCACCATGCCCATCTGTCCATATGTCCCTACTAGTTCTCTTGCTAACACAGTGTGTTGTCCTAGTAGTATCATGGTAGACAGACCGCTGAGCCCCTTTCTAACAGTCTGGGCCTCCCCCTCCCCCCTGTCTCTTGTGTGTATCTTGCAGTCCTGTCCGGCGGTGGCGGCGGGCAGCACAGTCCCCTGAAGCGCTCGGTGTCCCTCACCCCCCCGATGAGCGGCAGCTCCTTGGCCAGTTCCTCCTCCTCGTCGGGCGGCCAAGCCCTGGGCCTGGGTCTGGGTCATGGTTGGCTCTCCCAGGAGGACCTGCGCGGTCCCCGGGGAGGAGGAGGAGGAGGAGGAGGAGGGCTGGGGCTGGCCCCCAGCGACCCTCACCACGCTCCCCTCTCCCCTCAGAGCAGCGTAGCGTCGTCGGGCAGCGGCTGCAGTGAGCACCTGGAGGATGGAGGAGGCTTGCACCGCAGCAGCACATTCCACGAGGAGGGCAGCTGCATGAGGGGTGAGTTCGGTACTCCACCGCTTTCATGCGTAACTTAGGCGCAGTGGACAGAGTAGCAATGGAGGAGGCAGCCATGGCGGCTGGGGGCCAGGGGAGTGGAGGGTGTTCACTTCAGCATGTCCCTCATCGAAAGCCAAATTTCCCTCCACTCTGACCTTTTCCTCCAATGGGTTTTGAGGAAGAGACGAGGAGAGAGAACATGCAATTGAAAGTCTCCCTAGGACACCTCTTTAACAATAACCCTCCTCAGACCAGGACAAAAGCTCTGTTCCAACTGACATTGCGACTGATATTTGAAGTTTACATATTTTTTTTTAATGAATGACCAGATCACTACACTATAAATTGAGAAAGAGATGAGGAGAGCGGACGCGAGGAGTATGCAATTGAGATTCTCCCATAATGTTTTCCAGAAACTCCTTTCAAACCATATGTTTAGTGTGTGAGGGACTATTTCCCAGAAAGGAAGAGGGAGGAGGGAGATGTGGTTTCTCGCAGGGTGAAGCGACCTGTCCTGTTTGGTCAGTTTTTTTTGTTTGTTTTTTGTGAAAGATCACTCATGACCCCTGTTAACCTCTGGATCAATTGTTGATTGATTGGTTTGGTTGCCACCTCCCTCCCCCAATTGCAACCTTGTCCTCTAGCCAAACAAGCAACTTGCTTTTTTCCAGGTGTTCACAAGCCGCCCCTTCCCCCAGCTTCCCTTTCTTAGAAATGAACATCCCATCTGTTGTCACATAATACTGAATGTAGCCTACAGAAAAGCACCACATTGGTCACATCAATGGTACTTTGTGGATTCGMTTTTTTTGTATATAGTTCAAAATATCACATTCTATGGTTTCATCACTTATTAGACCCATCTCTGATGTCTGTGCGCATATTTGAGTGAACGTGGCAACAGGAAACAAGACACCTGTCGCATGGTATTTTAAGTTGTTATGCACCACTGCCGCTCATGTTAAGGGCTCGCTTGATTCTTGACTACAGTAGCAACAGCGGGGGCACAGACAGGGCAGGAGCACACATGCCAGGACACAAGCAAACATGCTCCAGTCAGTCTCCGYTGACATCTTTCAGGGGTGGCTTTCTTTTAGACCCTGTCGCATGCTCAGTCTCAGGACATGACACGGAGATACAGTGACATCTGGTTCATATACCCCATATAACCCTGAAGCCAAATGTATGGGACATCATGAAAAGGATGGTTTTGGTTGAGTGGTCAGATAGCCTTCTTACCTCTCGTTTTAAGCCGATGTTGGTTTTTCATTGGGATAGTTGTGTGAATTTTTTGGTTATTTGGTTTTGAGAAAAGTGTGTGTGAGGAAAGGTGTATGGGGTGATATTAGTGCCAACAGAAATGTTATACGAATTTAATCATTTTAGAATTTGAATTCAATATTTTTTTACTTTGCGTTTTACAAGTTGATTCAATTTATGATTACAAATTCAAGATGAATGAATTCAAGATCAAATGTATGTTGGAATTAATATCACTCCATAAATGTGTGACCTGATCCCTTAACATCAGCTTTATAGTTGATGCCGGCTGAAGCATTTTCACAAGTTTCCCCACTTCTTTACCCCAGTCTTTCCCTTAGATTATTGTCCAGGCGTGGCGCAAAGGCCCCCAAAGCAACATCCAGGCCCTCTGGGGACCAACCGAGTTGGGCAGGGGGGCCTGCCCCAGCTTTACAATGGTAGGGGAAACACTGCTTGACCCTCACTACCATTGACACGTATTAGTTCAGCAAATGCCCCTTATCCAGACTGACGTACAAATCGGAACAGTCCCTGCCTGCATGCATACAGAACAGTGACGTTTCTTGGCACCACATCCCCCTCTGATAAGTCAAATTCTCTAAAGATAACTGACATAGCGTCCAAGTCGTCTTCTGGGTCATGTTCATTAGGGCACACAATATTTGAAAACGTTTTGCAACTGAAATGGAACATTGGTGTTTCATAGTCCAGGTAGTCCCTCCCTGTTTCAGTCCATTTTCTTCCATTGAGTGCCTAATGAACATGACCCTGAACTTCACTTCACCTTAGCTATCTATGGGAAGAGTGAGATGACTCGCCTGTTTGGGTTGTTGGGGGGGGAAAGTTCAGAGTTCTTTGAATAGAGATTACTAAGCATTGATAAGCATTAACAATATAAACATTAGTTCCCCCGAAGCGTTCCATCCATCATCACCTATATTCCAAACGTGTCTCAGTGCTGATTAAGGATCAGGTCCGTCCTCCTGTCTGTATTCATTACGATATAAAACGCAAACTGATCATATATCAGCATATCCTACTCTGAGACACTTTGTGAATATGGGTCCTGAACGGTCCATCCTGCTAACAGTGGCGGTTTCTAGATTTGTAAGTCTTTGCTTAGGGTCAAAGATTTTGAAAGAAGGCCATTTTTATTCTTTGTTTAGAGCCTATCGTTTGCATCCAGGTGTGAAGTAGTACACTGTTCAAATTCAATGTTACCAATTATGAGGTGGCAATGAAACATGATTTAAACCAGTAAAGTGAAAGACCGCTAAGTGAATTGACATTTGCACTCTCACCACACAACAACCATAGCAAGCGTTATAATTTTCCTTTTTACGCTCCTAGTCAACTAATGGTCATAGAACCAAAACTCTCTCAGCTAGCAACCAAAATATGAGGTGGTCTCTTGTATCGATGTTTACGTCACAGCTTTGACAGGAAAGGTTAGAGTTGCAGGGTTCCCAAATGGCCCATTATCCCTATATAGTGCACTACTTTTGACCAGAGCTTTATGGGCCCTGGTCTAAAGTAAAGTATTTAATAGGGAATAGGGTGCCATTTGGGACACCCCTGAGCCATTAGGCCAGTTTTAATGGTGAGCGGGATTACCAGAAAGGAGGACACTACCCCATCTGTGATGTCATAGGTCCCTGACTTACTCCAGCTGTGCCCTAGACATGTGACATTGGTCTGACGGGTGTATGTGTGCCTACAGATGTGCCAGCCTGGCTGAAAAGCCTCCGTCTCCACAAATATGCAGCGCTCTTCTCCACCATGACGTATGACGAGATGATGTCACTGACCGAACAGCAGCTGGAATCACAGGTCAGTAGTAACCAGAGCATAGATGGCTTGTTCTAACTATGGGAATACCTAAGGAAAATGTACTAGGAATGTAACAGCAAATGTTAGGGCATTGAAAGTCATTGCCTTCAGTTTTTAGTACTGTACTTTTCCCACAAAGTTGTCTTCATAAAAGAGCTGATAGACATGAACCGGTATTTTAAGCGTTACAAATAAGACATAACGGCTCATTCGTGCTTATAACAAGTTATAAAGCATTATAACCGCAGGCTTTAAGTAAAGTGATAGACATTTTCAGTTTCAACACTTTTGAGTAATTCATTATTAGTTCCACTGTGTATTTAACATGTCGTTGGTGTGTGTGATGAAGGAATGTTGTGAAAGAGTGAACTTGTGTTTTTCTTCTGCAGAATGTCACCAAAGGGGCACGGCACAAGATAGTGATCAGCATTCAGAAYCTGAAGGAGCGTCAGAAAATGCTGCGTTGCCTAGAGAAGGTCAGCGGTGCAAGTTGTCAACTTTATTAGGTTGAGGGAATTGTCACAAAGCTTCTACAATGTCTGGAGGCCCAATCCCAAATCAAACTCTAAACCCTACACCCTGTGCACTTGTGGCAATCTAAGAGGATTTGATAGGTACAGTATGAGCAATATCGTTGTGAACAAGTGGAGCTATTACCATATTGCTTACACCAGTCAAATCCTCTCAGATCTGTGAGTGCATAGGGTCTAGGGGTCGATTTTGGGATTGGGCTTGAGTGAAATAGGCGGACAACTGTGGTCAGCTTTTGTCTTCCTTTCTAAAGGGTCAGTCAACTGACTTCTTCCTTCCATCTGCACGTAGTGGAAAAGACTGGTGAAAACAATACTAGGAAGATGTCCAAGTGAGGGCCCTTGGAAGCTCTCCTTTCACTTTGAGACGCAGACAGGATAGGAGCGAAACGTGCGTGTATTTTTGGAACTACTTTATTTTCCCTCGTCATCTCATGGCTGGTATCCCGTCGCCCACCTGACAGCTGCTGGTGTAGAGAGGACTCTGACGTAGACTTCTAGAATGATTCTCCTCTGAATAGCACTATGCGTATTTGCCTCCCTTACTGTAACGGTCCGGAACTGTTTGGTATCATCTAGGGCTGTGGTCATGACATTTTGTCTGCTGGTTAGTGTCATGCAAAAGACTGCCGGWCTCACGGTAATTGACCATTAATTAGCATAAACACATTTAGCATCTCCAGGCCTCCACGTGTACAAGCTGCTGATGTGTGTCTTCGATGTTAAAGAAGCGCCTTCATATCGTGCTGATTTGACTTTCTCCCTGCTATACCTACCTTCTCCTTTCTTTTCACTCCTCTTTTCCCTCATCTCTGTGACCTCTCTCTCCTTTTTCATTCCTTTATTCTCTCAACTTTCTCTCACTTTGTTTACTTGCCCTTGTATCTCTCTCCATCACTTCCTTGTATTATTTTCCCCCTTCACTCTCTCCCTCTCTCTCCCAGGATGTGTTAGAGGGCGGTAACCTGCGTGGCCCTCTCGCCGAGCTCCAACAGATGATCCTGACGCCCATCAAGGCGGTAGCCAGCGACGAGTCGTCCCCCAGCTCGCCCTCCTCGACCGCACACAGGCCCCTGTTGAGCCCAGAGGGGAAGAGCAGCGCCGGCCCGGGAGGAGGGGAGGGGGAGACGGGGACCACCCTCATCGCTGAGGGGGACATCCCCGGCCAGTTCACCCGCGTCATGGGCAAAGGTACAGAGGATTTAGTCCCATAGGTTGGGAAGTGAAGTTGACACACAACACGTTTGATGTAGGTGCTGCTGAGAGACTGCACTGAAAGACACCTGGGATCACAATGTGGTCAATATTAAAGGGCTATTTAAATCGAAAAACAATTTTCATATCTTGCTCACCAGTCCACCATCGATGTGGTCTCAAAATATCATTATTTTGCACATGAGAGCGTCAGAGCTAGCCTGATAGAAAGCCTGTGTCTACTTCCTGGAAAAGTCTGATGACGCAAAAGACAACATTATAGGCTTTTTGCATTTACTTCGTTTTAGGCATCAGGAGACTGAAAGCGATATATCTTGAAAACTTTAACGCTGATATTCACACTTTTTGAGACTGCATCAAAAGTGGACTAATGAAAAAGATTTGGAGTAAATTMCCCCTTTAAGGGTGGAATAAGGAACATTCTAGTATGGGGCCTTTTGGTTTTTTGACTGCCCTTCCTCTCCATTACCATGTCAGTGTTATGTGCTGAGCAAACAGTGGCCATATCAGAACAAATGTGGAAGATGTAAATCAGTGGGGCCAGGTTTCCCCTGAGCTTTCCTCTTCGCTCAAACGCCCTCTGTGTCATCAAATTCCCCTGCCTCACTCTTTCCTCTTTCACGCTCCAGTTTGCACACAGCTCCTGGTGTCCAGGCCGGACGAAGAGAACATCAGCTCCTACCTGCAGCTCATTGACAAGTGCCTTCTTCACGAGGTACACTCACAGACACACACACACCTGACTGACAAGACTTTTCTTTATACACTTCTTCAGACCCTTATTTAGCTCAAGGGTGAATGTATCACATTAGAAGGTCTCAAAATGTTCTGACTGCAAAACCCTGAGTCATGCTCTCTCCTTCTCTTTGGCCCTGCAACCCCTCCTTCCCCCCTCTCACCCCCCTCTCCTCCCGCAGGCATTCACGGAGACGCAGAAGAAGCGACTGTTGTCGTGGAAACAACAGGTGCAGAAGCTGATCCGTTCGTTCCCCAGGAAGGCCCTCTTGGACATGGCCGGCTACCGGGCGCAGAGGAGGTAAGCTATAGACCGCACGCACACACACGCACAGAGAGAGAGGGTGACGCGCTGTTGTCACAAAATACTTTACCTTCTTTGATTCCTAACGGCCTAAAAAATATTGGGAAAAAGGTCAAATGATGATCAGAGCATTTTCTCTCTCTCCTCCCATGCAGCAGCAGCAGTAGCCGGGGCTTCAGCCAGTCCAATTCTCTCCCCACGGCGGGCTGCGTGGGGGGCAGCAGCAGCGTGTCGGCAGCCCGTCGCAGCCTGCGCCAGTTCCAGATGCCCTCGCGGAGCCTGCCCGGCGCCAGGCTGGGCCTGCTGGGACCCACGCCACATAGCGCCAGCAGCACCCCCACTGGCCTCAAGCAGGGACGACAGGTGGAGACACTTCRGACTTTAACTTTCTCCTAGCCAATAGGCACATGGCCTCCACCCATAGCCCAGGCAATTGATGTAGATGTTTTATTTATTTGGTGATGCCAGATTGTGGAGTCTCCCTTTGGGCTAGGATGATAGTTGGGGATGCCCCGATCTAACGTTCTCCTAGCCCCGTCTATCTAGCCCCTGCCCACATAGTGGCGTGCTCAAGTCTCCTATTGGCATCCAATGTGTGAGGTCTGAATTAAGCGCACGTATCTCCATTTTGTGCATTCATGTAGATCTGAGTGGATTTGTTCGGTGATGTCATGTTGTGGAGTTAGTCTACCTCTCAATGAAAAGACAAATAATCCTCGTCAGCGTCAATTTGGTTTGCTACAGTAGTGGGTCGTGATACAAAGGGCCCCAGATGAAAAAACGAAAGCATTGTTGTCTTCTCAGTCTCAAGAGGAGCTGTGTATTTAAGCAATAAGGCTCGAGGGGGTGTGATATATGGCCAATATAGCACGGCTAAGGTCTGTTCTCCCGCACGACTCAATGCGGAGTGCCTGGACACAGCCCTTAGCCGTGGTATATTGGCCATATATCACAAACCCTGAGGTGCCCTATTGCTATTATAAACTGGTTACAGCAAAGCGTCGTGGGTAGGAACAGCCCTTAGCCGTGGTATATTGGCCATATACCACACCTCCTAGGGGCGGCAGGTAGCCTGGTGGGTAGGAGCGTTGTGCCAGTAACTGAAAGGTTGCTGGGTCGAATCCCCGAGCTGACAAGGTAAAAATCTGCCGTTCTGTACCTGAACAAGGCAGTTAACCCACTGTTCCCCGGGCACCGAAGACGTGGATGTCGATTAAGGCAACCCTCCGCACCTCTCTGATTCAGAGGGGTTGGGTTAAATGCGGAAGACACATTTCAGTTGAATACATTCAGTTGGACAACTGACTAGGTATCCCCCTTTCCCCTCTGGCCTTATTGCTTAAATATGCATTGGGGGATAATATAATAACTGGAGAAAGGAAAGAGTGAGAGAACCACTACTTGATCACGTGTCTGGAATCGTCCCACCACACGGAGAAGAAGTGCAAACCGAGCCACATTTTCCCTCTTTCAGCATCTGTCACGAATGATCCCTCCCTGTGAAATACAGAGTTGTAAAAAACAGTCATACAAAACACACAACCATAAGGGGGGAAGAATGCAACAGTGAAGTGGCTGGAACTCTGGTCAAATGCGTTCCACAGGCCCTACATCACTACTGCTGAGCGGTCCTCTAGTCGGCAGCAGTGATAACCTGACACTCCGCTCCCATTCAGCATTTTTCTACGGCATCCTTACAATGGGAGGAAATTCCGAAACCGCTTCCTCCACCTTTCGCACACTCTCTCCGTCGGACGGTTTGTTTGGACAGGATGGAAAGGTGTGTGTTTAAAAGAGAGGAGAGCGCGAGGGTGAGTCATAGTTAGGGAGTTGGTGGTGGAGGGGGGATGGGCGACCCGGGAGAGAGGGAGGGCGGAGAGAGAATGAGCTCGTCAGAGGCAGTGAGAACCGTACACAGGCATTTCCTTTTTTTTGCTGGCCCTCTGTACGGGAGGGCCGGGAAAGGGGGAGAGCAAGGCGGACAGGGAGGGAGTAGAGAGAGCGGGAGTGGGGGAGAGATAGTGTAGAGAGAGCAGGAGAAGAAAGAAAGAAGGTTGAATGTATAATAGGCAGGTTCCAGAGAGGTGTCAGTAGTTTGAGGCTAAACGTGGAGAGAAAAATCAAAGGTTGACTGTGTAACGGCTCAGTGGTTATAGGCTAGAGAGGTAACACTTCTGGGGTGCCCTCCCCAGTTTTTACACACTTATAAAGCCACCCCCGGGTGTGCATTTAGTTACGTGATGAAGTCTCAATTAAACAGATTTTAGTTGAACCAAAATGTACATTGCACATTATTTAAGCTGTGTACTACCAACAGGTAGCCTCTCCAACAGGTAGCCTCTCCAACAGGTAGCCTCTCCTGTGCATTTAGTGCTACCGCGCTACCATTCGCCTAGAAGTCATTCTGCAGTCAAGTGTGTGAATTAAATCAATATAAATGAACATTTTTACAACCGTTAAGTGTTGTGTACTCAGTAGTTTGTCTAAGGATCTGAAACTACAATTCCCTGGGTGCCAAGGTGTGGGGCATTTCAAGTATCGCCAACATTGTGCAGAACTGTATGTCATATTACTGTGGTGTCGTAGGGTCATTAACATACAGTGGTGGCCGCTGATTGGCTAAATACCTGGGGCAAGTTCATATTTTTTAACTCTAACGGGGGATAGCTAGCTAGCATAATGTCACAAGCATAATGAGTTTGCCAGTAACTTTAGTTAGCTTGCTAGCTGGCATACTGAACAAGTCTATCTACCTGTATGCTAACATTGTGCTTGCCAGTAGCTAGTGTCCACTAGCTAGCATCTAATGACACAGAGACTTGTTTTTTTTATCCTACCAGATCCGCAAGAAGGTTCTAGCGAGCGTATCCCACTGTCCTTTGACTGTATTTWWAAAAAWAAWYTMTWRRTTAAATGTACCTTTATTTAACTAAGCAAGTCAGTTAAGAACTAATTCTTATTTACATTGACAGCCTAGGAACAGTGGGTTAACGGCCTTGTTTAGGGGCAGAACAACAGATTTTTACCTTGTCAGCTCTGGGATTCGATCTAGCAACCTTTGGGTTACTAGCCCAACGCTCTAACCACTAGGCTACCTGCTGGTTACTGGCCCAATGCTCTAACCACTAGGCTACCTGCTGGTTACTGGCCCAACGCTCTTAACCACTAGGGCT
This sequence comes from Salvelinus sp. IW2-2015, assembly GCF_002910315.2. Taxonomy (NCBI): domain Eukaryota; kingdom Metazoa; phylum Chordata; class Actinopteri; order Salmoniformes; family Salmonidae; genus Salvelinus; species Salvelinus sp. IW2-2015. The sequence goes on along the minus strand of NW_019942528.1, from coordinate 105,487 downwards.
ACCTGCTGGTTACTGGGCCAATGCTCTAACCACTAGGCTACCGGCCGCCCCTGTATGACTGTATGTGAACGTCTGGTTCAGGTCCCTGGTTTCCAATGACTGTCATGATATTTTACAAGTTCATTGCAGTCTTCTCTTATGCTCCATCTGTTCAGTACCCAATACACAAAACAAATCATTTGAATGAAATCCTGCAATCTCAGGGCTGCGTCCCCCCCCCCCCCCACCACAATAGCAAGCAATGTAATCCAAGCACTGGCAGCAGTTTGAACGCTATTGCAGACGATAGGTAACCAGACTGCTTGTTTTGGACATATTGAAACTGTAAAATGACACAAATTAACCACACTATTTGTGTATTATATATATATATATATATTATATATATAGTATATGTGTGTGTGGGGGGGGTATTTTTATTTTATTTTTTGACCATTCACAAGTGGGGCACAGCCAGCCCCTAACGCCTTAGTGGATGAGCTGCCACTGTTAACATATTTCACAGCAATTTCTGTTAGTGGTTAGATTTGTGGCATCCATTGTTGGGGTTGTTGTGCCAGTTTATAATGATCCAAAGATATACCGGAGTGTGTGTGAGTCTCAGTCTGTAATGATCCAAAGATATACCGGAGTGTGTGTGAGTCTCGGTCTGTAATGATCCAAAGATATGAGTCTCCAGCCTACCGGTCTGTTGTGGCTGCCTGTCTGACGATCAGTTTGTCCAACAGGGTCTTTGGTTCGCCAACCCCGGGGGCAGTAACAGCATGCCCAGCCGAACCCACAGCTCAGTGCAGAGGACCCGTTCCCTGCCTGTCCACACCACGCCACACACCATGGTTATGTTCCAGCAGTCCGGTAAGAGAAACCTTACACACGGTTACACTATTACACATTACCCTACTGTACAAGGTAACCCTTTCTCTCTTTCCGTTGCTCTCTTTATCTTACCCTGTCCCTCTTTGTTTCCCGAACTCACACTTTGTCTTTTTCTTTCCCTCCCTCTCCTTTTTGTATCGACATCTGTCTCCATAAACTCTCAGCGGCCTAGCATCCTCACTACCTTCCTATTTGTTAACCTGGAGAGAGATGTTGTTCCTGGTGCGTTAAATGCAGTGTGTTGAGGATGATGGTGTATTGCAGGGAGCTTTACCCAAGACTGTTGTGCTGTGTGTGTGTGTGTGTGTGGCATTACAGCATCTGATACACTGGTCCCATTACCCCCAATGCTGGCCAGGCTCATGAAAATCGAATAACCAGAACAGACATTCCCATTCAAGTCAATGCTCTGCTCTGCTCTGCTCGGTAACGGTTGGATGCTGTAGCCGCAGGACAAAATGGACATCAATGTGACAGCGGGGACTTCCTCCTCCGGCCTGTCTTTCATGGTGAACCAAAGTGTATCCCCCCCTTTTTTAAGAATGGAGAGGAAGAAGATGGAGGGTAGTTTCAGGGGGTATGAGGGAATGCAGCAGTATGTGACGGAGAAGGAGGAAGGGAAGGGACGGAGAGAGGGAAGAGTCAGCGGACTGTTACAATGAGTCTCTTTGTGCAGGGTGGCTGGGGCGCCCTGGCACACATTCCCTTCTCTCTCTCTCTCTCTCTCTCGCCCTCTCTCTCGGCCTCTCTCTCGGCCTCGCTCTCGCTCTCGGCCTCTCTCTCGCTCTCGGCCTCTCTCTCGCTCTCG
>NW_019942528.1:22545-102328 GCF_002910315.2 Salvelinus sp. IW2-2015 | reverse complement strand
GAGAGAGGCCGAGAGGGCGAGCGAGAGAGAGCAGAGAGCCGAGAGCGAGCGAGAGAGAGAGAGGCCGAGAGAGCGAGCGAGAGAGAGAGAGGCGCGAGAGCGAGAGCCGAGAAGCGAGAGAGAGGCCGAGAGCGAGCGAGAGAGAGAGAGGCCGAGAGCGAGCGAGAGAGAGAGAGAGCCGGAGAGAGCGAGAGCGAGAGAGAGAGAGGTCGAGAGCGAGCGAGAGAGAGAGGCCGAGAGCGAGCGAGAGAGAGAGGCGAGGAGCGGGCCGAGGAGCGAGAGAGAGGCCGGAGAGCGAGAGAGAGGCCGAGAGCGAGAGAGAGGCCGAGAGCGAGAGAGAGGCCGAGAGGGCGAGAGAGAGGCCGAGAGCGAGAGAGAGGCCGAGAGCGAGAGAGAGGCCGAGAGCGAGAGAGAGGGCCGAGAGCGAGGGAGAGAGGCCGAGGGCGAGAGAGGGCGAGCGAGCAGGAGGCCGAGGAGACGAGAGAGAGGACGAGAGCGAGAGAAGAAGGCCGAGAGCGAGCAGAGAGGCCGAGGAGCGAGAGAGAGCGAGAGCGCGAGAGAGAGGCCGAGAGCGAGAGAGAGGCCGAGAGCGAGAGAGAGGCCGAGAGCGACGAGAGAGAGGCCGAAGAGAGGCGAGAGCGAGAGAGCCGAGAGCGAGAGAGAGGCCGAGAGGCGAGAGAGAGGCCGAGAAGCGAGAGAGAGAGCCGAGAGCGAGAGAGAGCCGAGAGCGAGAGGAAGGAGGGGCCCCCGAGAGCGAGAGAGCAGGCCGAGAGCGAGAGAGAGGCCGAGAGCGAGAGAGAGGCCGAGAGCGAGAGAGAGGCCGGAGGCGAGAGCAGAGGCCGAGAGCGAGAGAGAGGCCGAGCGCGAGAGAGAGGCCCGAGACGCGAGAGAAGAGGCGAGAGGCGAGGAGAGAGGCCGAGAGCGAGGAGAGAGCCGAGAGCGAGAGAGAGGCCGAGAGCGAGAGAGAGGCCGATGAGCGAGAGAGAGGCGAGAGAGAGAGAGAGGCCGAGAGCGAGAGAGAGGCCGAGAGCGAGAGAGAGGCGAGAGGCGAGAGAGAGAGAGCGAGAGAAGAGGCCGGAGCGAGAGAGAGCCGAGAGCGAGAGAGAGGCCGAGAGCGAGAGAGAGGGCGAAGAGCGAGAGAGAGGCCAGAGCGAGAGAGAGGCCGAGAGCGAGGCGAGCGAGCGAGAGGCCGAGAGAGGGCGAGAGAGGAGAGAGACGAGAGAAGGGAATGTGTGCCAGGGCGCCCCAGCCACCCTGCACAAAGAGACTCATTGTAACAGTCCGCTGACTCTTCCCTCTCTCCGTCCCTTCCCTTCCTCCTTCTCCGTCACATCTGCTCGCATTCCTCAATACCCCCTGAAACTACCCTCCATCTTCTTCCTCTCCATTCTAAAAAAGGGGGGGATACACTTTGGTTCACCATGAAAGACAGGCCGGAGGAGGAAGTCCCCGCTGTCACATTGATGTCCATTTTGTCCTGCGCTACAGCATCCAACCGTTACCGAGCAGAGCAGAGCAGAGCATTGAACTTGAATGGGAACTGTCTGTTCTGGTATTTCGATTTTCATGAGCCTGGCCAGCATTGGGGTAATAGGACCAGTGTATCAGATGCTGTATGCCACACACACACACACACACAGCAAACAGTCTTGGGTAAAGCTCCCTGCAATACACCATCATCCTCAACACACTGCATTTAACGCACCAGGAACAACATCTCTCTCCAGGTTAACAAATAGGAAGGTAGTGAGGATGCTAGGCCGCTGAGAGTTTATGGAGACAGATGTCGATACAAAAGGAGAGGGAGGGAAAGAAAAGACAAAGTGTGAGTTCGGGGAAACAAAGAGGGACAGGGTAAGTATAAAGAGAGGCAACGGAAAGAGAGAAAGGGTTACCTTGTACAGTAGGGTAATGTGTAATAGTGTAACCGTGTGTAAGGTTTCTCTTACGGACTGCTGGAACATAACCATGGTGTGTGGCGTGGTGTGGACAGGCAGGGAACGGGTCCTCTGCACTGAGCTGTGGGTTCGGCTGGGCATGCTGTTACTGCCCCGGGGTTGGCGAACCAAAGACCCTGTTGGACAAAACTGATCGTCAGACAGGCAGCCACTAACAGACCGGTAGGCTGGAGACTCATATCTTTGATCATTACAGACCGAGACTCACACACACTCCGGTATATCTTTGATCATTACAGACTGCAGACTCACACACACTCCGGTATATTCTTTGGATCATTTAAACTGGCACAACACAACCCCAAACAATAGGATGCCACAAATCTAACCACTAAACAGAAATTGCTGTGAAATATGTTAACAGTGGCAGCTCATCCACTAAGGCGTTAGGGGCTGGCTGTGCCCCACTTGTGAATGGTCAAAAAAAATAAATAAATACCCCCCCACAACACACAATATACATATATATATATATATATATATATTATATAACACACATAGTGTGGTTAATTTGTGGTCATTTACATGTTTCAAATATGTCCAAAACAAGCAGTCTGGTTACCTATCGTCTGCAATAGCGTTCAAACTGCTGCCAGTGCTTGGATTACATTGCTTGCTATGTGGTGGGGGGGGGGGGGGACGCAGCCCTGAGATTGCAGGATTTCATCAAATGATTTTGTTTTGTGTATTGGGTACTGAACAGATGGAGCATAAGAGAAGACTGCAATGAACTTGTAAAATAATCCATGACAGTCATTGGAAACCAGGGACCTGACCAGACGTTCACAATACAGTCATACAGGGGCGGCGGTAGCCTAGTGGTTAGAGCATTGGGCCAGTAACCAGCAGGTAGGCCTAGTGGTTAAGAGCGTTGGGCCAGTAACCAGCAGGGTGCCTAGTGGTTAGAGCATTGGCCAGTAACCAGCAGGTAGCCTAGTGGTTAGAGCGTTGGGGCTAGTAACCCAAAGGTTTGCTAGACTCGAATCCCAGAGCTGACAAGGTAAAAATCTGTTTGTTCTGCCCCTAACAAGGCCGTTAACCCACTGTTCCTAGGCGCTGTCAATGTAAATAAGAATTAGTTCTTAACTGACTTGCTTAGTTAAATAAAGGTACATTTAAAAAAACATTATTTTTTAAATACAGTCAAAGGACAGTGGGATACGCTCGCTAGAACCTTCTTGCGGATCTGGTTAGGATAAAAAAAACAAGTCTCTGTGTCATTAGATGCTAGCTAGTGGACACTAGGCTATGGCAAGCACAATGTTAGCATACAGGTAGATAGACTTGTTCAGTATGCCAGCTAGCAAGCTAACTAAATGTTACGGGCAAACTCATTATGCTTGTGACATTATGCTAGCTAGCTATCCCCGTTAGAGTTTAAAAATATGAACTTGCCCCAGGTATTTAGCCAATCAGCGGCCACCACTGTATGTTAATGACCTACGACACCACAGTAATATGACATTACAGTTCTGCACAATGTTGGCGATACTTGAAATGCCCCACACCTTGGACCCAGGGAATTGTAGTTTCAGATCCTTGACAAACTACTGAGTACACAACACTTAACGTTGTAAAAAATGTTCATTTATATTGATTTAATTCACACACTTGACTGCAGAATGATTTAGGCGAAGTAGGTAGCGCGGTAGCCTAAAGCACAGGAGAGGCTACCTGTTGGAGAGGCTACCTGTTGGAGAGGCTACCTGTTGGTAGTACACAGCTTAAATAATGTGCAATGTACATTTTGGTTCAACTAAAATCTGTTTAATTGAGACTTCATCACGTAACTAAATGCACACCCGGGGGTGGCTTTTATAAGTGTGTAAAAACTGGGGGAGGGCACCCAGAAGTGTTACCTCTCTAGCCTATAACCACTGAGCGTTACACAGTCAACCTTTGATTTTTCTCTCCACGTTTAGCTCAAACTACTGACACCTCTCTGGAACCTGGCCTATTATACATTACAACCTTCTTTCTTTCTTCTCCTGCTCTCTCTAACACTATCTCTCCCACTCCCGCTCTCTCTACTCCCTCCCTGTCCGCCTTGCTCTCCCCCTTTCCCGGCCCTCCCGTACAGAGGGCCAGCAAAAAAAAGGAATGCCTGTGTACGGTTCTCACGCCTCTGACGCTCATTCTCTCTCCGCCCTCCTCTCTCCCGGGTCGCCCATCCCCCTCCACCCACCACCAACTCCTAACTATGACTCACCCTCGCGCTCTCCTCTCTTTTAAACACACACCTTTTCCATCCTGTCCACAACAAACCGTCCGACGGAGAGAGTGTGCGAAAGTGGAGGAAGCGGTTTCGAATTTCTCTCCCATTGTAAGGATGCCGTAGAAAAATGCTGAATGGGAGCGGAGTGTCAGGTTATCACTGCTGCCGACTAGAGACCGCTCAGCAGTAGTGAGTAGGGGCCTGTGGAACGCATTTGACCAGAGTTCCAGCCACTTCACCTGTTGCATTCTTCCCCCCTTATGGTTGTGTGTTTGTATGACTGTTTTTTACAACTCTGTATTTCACAGGGAGGGATCATTCGTGACAGATGCTGAAAGAGGGAAAATGTGGCTCGGTTTGGCACTTCCTTCTCCGTTGTGGTGGGACGAATTCCAGACACGGTGATCAAGTAGTGGTTCTCTCACTCTTTCCTTTCTCTCCAGTTATTATATTATCCCCCATGCATATTTAGAGCATATAAGGCCAGAGGGGAAGGGGGATACCTAGTCAGTTGTCCAACTGAATGTATTCAAACTGAAATGTGTCTTCCGCATTTAACCCAACCCCTCTGAATCAGAGAGTGGCGGAGGGTTGCCTTAATCGACATCCACGTCTTCGGTGCCGGGAACAGTGGGTTAACTGCCTTGTTCAGGTACAGAACGGCAGATTTTTCCTTGTCAGCTCGGGGAATTCGACCCGCAACCTTTCAGTTACTGCACAACGCTCCTACCCACGCGGCTACCTGCGCCCCCTAGGAGGTGGTGTATATGGCCAATATACCACGGCTAGGGCTGTTCCTACCCACGACGCTTTGCTGTAACCAGTTTATAATAGCAATAGGGCACTCAGGGTTTGTGATATATGGCCAATATACCACGCTAAGGGCTGTGTCCAGGCACTCCGCATTGAGTCGTGCGGGAGAGACAGACCTTAGCCGTGCTATATTGGCCATATATCACACCCCCTCGAGCCTTATTGCTTAAATACACAGCTCCTCTTGAGACTGAGAAGACAACATAGCTTTCGTTTTTTTCATCTGGGGCCCTTTGTATCACGACCCACTACTGTAGCAAACCAAATTGACGCTGACGAGGATTTTATTTGTCTTTTCATTGAGACGGTAGACTAACTCCACAACATGACATCACCGAACAAATCCACTCAGATCTACATGAATCACAAAATGGAGATACGTGCGCTTAATTCGACTTCACACATTGGATCCAATAGGTCTCTCGCTCGCTCTCGGCCTCTCTCTCTCGCTCGCTCTCGGCCTCTCTCTCTCGCTCGCTCTCGGCCTCTCTCTCTCGCTCGCTCTCGGCCTCTATGAGACATACACACTGCACATGCACTCAGAGGTGGCTAGAGTTGGAGCGGGCCAGAGTATGTAGCTGCCTGGAAAGCTAGGACTCCCTCTTCTCTCATCCTCCATCGCTCCCTTCTTTAAATTATTGATTCTTCTTTAAAATTATTTTTTTAAATTGCGCACAAGCATGTGAGCACACGAGTGTGTGTGGAGGGGGACAGGATTTGAGACCTAAAAATAGCCGGTGGCGGACTGTTCTCTCTGTCTAGCTGAGTGCCTAACTCCGCTCTTCTCTATACCCCCAAGGGATTTTCACAGCCGCCCTGGGCAAGGCAGGCAGTAGCAGCTAAAGACCGTTAGCCTAGATATCCCCCCGTGGTAGGAGCTCACAGCTGAAGTAAGGGGGCTCGGCTAGCAAGTAAGCAATTGACCCTCTGTCACTTCTAAGGTTTTTTGGGAGCTTGGGGGTCCCCCTTGTGGCTGAACGGGTGACTTTAGACTTGAGAAGTAGACACACACCACACGCATGCCAAACCACCCCGGTAGTGTAATCAGATTAAGAACGGCACAAGCGGCGTGGTTGAGTTGGAGGTGATTGTTATGACACAGGGATTTGGAGGCCACAATAATTCCCTCTTGTCCGTTGCCAACTGGGGGTGGTGATGTCAGGAAAGGTTAAGGTATTATAGGATTGAGACCTTTTAGATCAGGGATCAACCACTCCATTCAACCGTGAGACGATTTATTATTGACTGGATGGTCAGGGGACCGGAACATAATTACAAATAATTTGTAGACTACATAAGGAGCCCAAACAGATACAACATTTCACTAAAACATCATAATTTCAATCTTGCTTACGTTTTTTTTTTATCACATACCCTACATGACCAAAAGTATGTGGACACCTGATTGTCGAACATCTCCAAAATCATGGGCATTAATATGAAGTTGGTTCCCCCTTTGCTGCTATAACAGCCTCCACTCTTCTGGGAAGGCTTTCCACTAGATGTTGGACACATTGCTGCAGGGATTTGCTTCCATTCAGCACACAGAGTATTAGTGAAGTCGGCATAGGTGTGTGGGCGATTAGGCCTGACTTGCAGTTGGCGTTCCAATTCATCCCAAAGGTGTTCGATGGGGTTGAGGTCAGGGCTCTGTGCAGGCCAGTCAAGTTCTTCCACTTTCTTAATGAACCAGAAAATCAATACTTATTTCTGGTTGTTTATCAAAGTTATCTGGCTAACTCATTGATTCTGTTTGTAGTATACCCCTCTGTGGTAAATTGCGTGAACGTTGGTTGTTGTAACATTGTGGTGTTTTTCTCCAGGTAGTTGGTTGTGTGTATGTTGTAACCTGGTGGTGTTCTCCAGGTAGTTGGTTGTGTGTATGTTGTAACATTGTTGTGGTGTTCTCCAGGTAGTTGTTGTGTGTATGTTGTTGTAACATTGTGGTGGTGTAATCCTGGTAGTTGTTGTAATGTTGTTGTGGTGTTCTCCAGGTAGATGGTTGTGTGTATGTTGTTTGTAACGTTGTTGTGGTTGTTCTCCTGGTAGTTGTGTGTGTATGTGTAACATTATGGTTGTGTGTATGTTGTTGTAATGTTGTTGTGGTGTTTTCCAGGTAGATGGTTGTGTGTATGTTGTAACATTGTGGTGGTGTTCTCCAGGTAGTTGGTTGTGTGTATGTTGTTGTAACATTGTGGTGTTGTTTCCAGGTAGTTGGTTGTAACATTGTGTGGTGTACTACAGGTAGATGGTTGTGTGTATGTTCTAACATCGTGGTGGGTGTATTCCAGGTAGTTGGTTGTGTGTATGTTGTAACATCGTGGTGGTGTACTCCAGGTAGATGGTTGTTGTGTGTGTGTTGTAATGTTTGTGGTGGTGTTCTCCATGTAGCTGGTTGGTGTGTATGTTGTAATGTACTTGTGGTGTTTTCCAGGTAGTTGGTTGTGTGTATGTTGTAACATTGGTGGTGTTCTCCAGGTAGTTGGTTGTGTGTATGTTGTAACATTGTGTGGTGTTCTCCAGGTAGTTGGTTTGTGTGTATGTTGTTGTAACATTGTGGTGGTGTAATCCTGGTAGTTGTTGTAATGTTGTTGTGGTGTTTTCCAGGTAGATGGTTGTGTGTGTGTTGTGTTGTAACGTTGTTGTGGTGTTCTCCAGGTAGTTTGTTGGTGTGGTATGTTGTAATGTGGTGGTGTTTTCCAGGTAGTTGGTTGTGTTGTATGTTGTAACCTGGTGGTGGTGTATTCCAGGTAGTTGGTTGTGGTGTATGTTGTTGTAACGTTGTGGTGTTTTCCAGGTAGTTGGTTGTGTGTATGTTGTAACATTGTGGTGGTGTATTCCAGGTAGTGGTTGTGTGTATGTTGTTGTAAACGTTGTGGTGTTTTCCAGGTAGTTGGTTGTGTGTATGTTGTAACATTGTGGTGGTGTATTTCCAGGTAGTTGTTGTTGTGTTGTTGTTGTAACGTGGGTGGTGTTTTCCAGGTAGTTGGTTGGTTGTATGTTGTGTTGTAACATTGTGGTGTTTTCCAGGTAGTTGGTTGTGTGTATGTTGTAACATTGTGGTGTGTGTTCTCCTGGTAGTTGTTGTAACGTTGTTGTGGTGTTCTCCAGGTAGTTGTTATACAGTTGTTGTGGTGTTCTCCAGGTAGTTGGTTGTAACGTTTTGTGGTGGTCTCCAGGTGTTGGTTGTGTGTATGTTGTAACCTGGTGGTGTTTTCCAGGTAGTTGGTGTGTGTATGTTGTAACCTGGTGGTGTTCTCCAGGTAGTTGTTGTTTGTTGTGTATGTTGTGTTTTTTGTAACGTTGTGGTGTTTTCCAGGTAGTGGTTGTGTGTATGTTGTAACGTGTGGTGGTGTTCTCCTGGTAGTTGTTGTAACGTTGTTGTGGTGTTCTCCAGGTAGATGGTTGTGTGTATGTTGTAATGTTTGTGGTGTTGTTCTCCAGGTAGATGGTTGTGGTGTATGTGTGTTGTGGTGTTCTCCAGGTAGTTGGTTGTGTGTATGTTGTAACATTGTGGTGGGTTTTCCAGGTAGATGGTTGTAACATTGTGTGGTGGTTCTCCAGGTAGTTGGTTGTGTGTATGTTGTAACAGTGGTGTTTTCCAGGTAGATGGTTGTGTGTATCTGTAACGTTGTTGTTCTCAGAGAATGGTGTGTGTTGTTTGTAACATTGTGATGTTCTCCAGGTAGTGGTTGTGTGTATGTTGTACATGTGTGTTCTCCAGTAGATGGTTTGTGTGTATGCTGTAACGTTGTGATGTTCTCCAGATCTCCAGGTGCCGGTGACTGAACCAGACATCAACAACCGGCTGGAGTCTCTGTGTCTGAGTATGACGGAACACGCTCTGGGAGGTAAGAGCACCCAAACTACCATGAACACATACACTCCAGTTTACTACTGCACTTTGTCAATACTCACACACTACTGTATCAATCTACTGTACCCCTTGGTTTATACAAACGTGCGCTCGCAACACACACACAACATAGAGATTCACACACACTTTCCCTCTCACACACAAACAACCACACACACTCCCTCACTACACTCCAGTACTTTACTACTTTGTCTCCACAGCATATACACATGCACAAGAAAAAAACAGACACAACTTTGAAATTCCAGCCAATCAAATAGTATTTGAACCCACACCCTGGCCTGTAGCCAGGGTGTGACTTCACAATGAATCCACACGTATTGCGAGGAGAGGAGGAGACGGGAAGGGAGCTGGATAAATGCAGTAACCGTTCCCATTATAAGTGGAGTTTAGCTTTGAATAAAGGGGCTGGGGGTTTTTTTCTCCCCGGCCTCACCAGCGCAGAGACAGTGGCCCTCAGTGCTCGGCGCGGAGCTGGGGTGGACAAGCAGCGCTTTGTGGTGTGTGTGTGTGTGTGTGTGTGTGTGTGTGTGTGTGTGTGTGTGTGTGTGTGTGTGTGTGTGTGTGTGTGTGTGTGTGTGTGTGTGTGTGTGTGTGTGTGTGTGTTTGGACAGTCCAGAGTAGAGGTGGGAAGCGGAGGAATGCCAGTCTCAGACAGGACCCTTCCTCTCTGCTGTCCCCTACGCCCCTTTCACTCTTTTAACATACTGAATGGACAGAATAGAAATTAGAAGGAAAGTACTCATGGTGAATGGAATGCCCCTGAGCCGTTCTTTACAGAGTAAGTGATGTCCATTAGAAAGCTCTGACATGCTCAAATACAGCAATACCACGTCCAGCTCTAATAATGATCAAACTCTCTCTCTTCTTTTGACCAATTTGACAAAGTTGCCAAGTCATTTCCCTAATTGGCATGCTTCCAGCCCCTAACCTTCTAGGCTGTTCTGTAGATCTGAAAGGATGTATATCCAATACGGTGAAAGTTTCGTCTAGCCTATCAGAGGGAAAGGTGGAGTTATTAGCATTTTGCTTACTTGCGCCGGGTGTAAGGGCTAGGGGCGCCTTTGAAACGCTGCCTATATATGACTTTAATGGAAGTGTATTCCTTTTATAGTGCACTACTTTTGACCAGTGTAGTGTACTATATAGGGTGCCATTTGGGATGCAGACCATGTCATGAGACCCTGGGCCACACACAGGAACTCCAGTAATAGTAAGTCTTTATGAAACCGCTTGTAGGTAATGCACCCTGGTCTATAGGGTGCATTATGATACATAGGATTTATATAGTGCATTTCTAAAGCCCGAAGACCCAAAGAAAGTCCATCATGGGTCTCTGACCTCCCCCAGTGACTGCCTCTGGTTTCTGGTACTGCTGGTCACACACACATTTGCTGTGTAGAAGCACATCCAGCACGTATACCCAGCTCGACTAGTGCTACAGTACCGCAAAGCACATACCTCCGATGAATGTAGTAATGCAGAGTTTTCAGCTGACTCATCGCTCACTCTGTCTGAACCACTGGGATAATGTCCCAAATGGCCCCCTATTGTCTTTATAGTGCACTACTTTTGACCATTGAACTGGTCAAAAGTAGTACACTATGTAGGGTATAGGGTGCCATTTGGGACGCATCCCAGGACAAACATTTGGTCCTCTGTTTGGCCAGCCAGGCAAGATGCAACCATAGTTTTTTTGTCTTTGAAACATTCCATCTATATTTGTCCAGTTGTGTTATTCTCATTCCTATGTGATGGTTTGTCCCGTGTCCCTCGATTCTGTGTGTCTAGATGGAGTCGACCGCACATCCACCATCTGAGAGGAGGACCTGAAGGAGACCAGGAGAGACTGAGCTGGTCCCAGGAGGCTCGCCGAACACCCAAAGTCCCCCTACCCACACCCCCCCCACCTCACCTGCCCATCAGGCGCCCCCACGGCCAATGGGAGAGGTCAACCGGGGGGGTGGGCGAGCTCCAAATCACTCCACGATTAGCCAGTCTGTGAAAAACTGCTAACACCGCAGCAAATTGGCATGTTACCATCTCGACAAAACACAGCTATGCCCCAGCACCCTCATAAGAATCTGGGCTTCAGTGACAGATAAGATAGGCAGTACAGACTCCTCTCCTCACAGTGTCGCACCCAGTATAACTACCCACAACAGTGCACTCTGCCGGGCTGTGGGAGATATACTGTAGTATCACTTGGGTCGGCATCAGCCAACAACCGAWTGGCCCTGGGCTCTGTTAAAATGGGGGGGGTTGTGCATTATGGGTACTGTAGTACATCATGCTACAGAGTTCCAGACTCTGTTCCCTTCTCTACCCTCAGTCCCAGTTACAGACCAGTAACACAATTCCCACACCAGTTCACACCAGTCAGCATTTCTCCCGGTGTCACTGAGCCAAAAACAAACAAGCCAAGTAAACAATGTGGAACACTTTGTGAGAGAAGCCTTGGCTTTTCCTCCCACTGTTTGGGAGAGTTTTAGGGAGGCCATTTTTCAAAAGGCTTGGGAGAACCCTATGCTCTGAATAGGTGACAGAGAAAAAGCATTTATACATGTATGTATTGTTTACACCAGATGTTACTATCAAGGGTACCGAAACATTTATACATTTCAGGTATGAATGTTATCTCTTGATTTTTTTTTATAACTTTTTGTAAAGCAGTGACATACTAGTCGCTTTATAGTCTAACGTCCCACAGTAGCTATCACTATTACCACGGACTTATTCATTGTTTGTTTTTTTGCTTTTTGTTCCTTTACCAGGAGCCAAACTGTGTGAAAATGAGAACGCTAAAAAGAGAGAGGGATGCGGCGGAGGTGTGTAGAAGGAAAAGAGAGGCATGAGGAGAGATGGGAGGAGGGGAAATGAAAGTGGAGAAACACAGGATGGTCTCTGCTAAGTGATTTGGAAGGAGAAGAGGACTTTAGCGATGATGGATTCATGTCAGGGGCAGGGACTTTGATTTGAAACAAGACAGAGGGAAAATAGCCGAGCAGAGTTATGGTAAAGTTCAGGGTAAACTCATCTTTTACACCGGCCAATGACATATTATATATACACATACACATGTATATATACAATACTGTGTAGATGATGTTAATGTTGTAAAAATATATATTTTACCTTTATTTAACTGGTTAAGTCAGTTAAGAACAAATTCTTATTTTCAATGAAGGCCTAGGAACAGTGGGTTAACTGCCTTGTTCAGGGACAGAACAACAGATGTGTACCTTGTCAGCTCAGGGATTCGAACTTGCAACCTTTCGGTTACTAGCCCAACGCTCTAACCACTAGTCTACCCTGACTATTGTAGCTGGAAAAAGCTGATTTAATGGAATATCTACATAGGTGTACAGAGGCCCATTATTAGCAACCATCACTCCTGTGTTCCAATGGCATGTTGTGTTAGCTAATCCAAGTTTATCATTTTAAAAGGCTAATTGATCATTAGAAAACCCTTTTGCAATTATGTTAGCACAGCTGAAAACTGTTGTTCTGATTAAAGAAGCAATAAAACTGGCCTTCTTTAGACTAGTTGAGTATCTGGAGCATCAGCATTTCTGGGTTCGATTACATGCTCAAAATGGCCAGAAACAAAGAACTTTCTTCTGAAGCTCGTCAGTCTATTCTTGTTTTGAGAAATGAAGGCTATTCCATGCGAAAAATTGCCAAGAAACTGAAGATCTCGTACAACACCTGTCTCTTATACACATCTAGATGTGTATAAGAGACAGAGCCAGAATAGAAAGAGGAGTGGGAGGCCCCGGTGCACAACTGAGCAAAAGGACAAGTACATTAGAGTGTCTAGTTTGAGAGACAGACGCCTCACAAGTCCTCAACTGGCAGCTTCATTAAATAGTACCCGCAAAACACCAGTCTCAACGTCAACAGTGAAGAGGCGACTCCGGGATGCTGGCCTTCTAGGCAGAGTTCCTCTGTCCAGTGTCTGTGTTCTTTTGCCCATCTTAATCTTTTCTTTTTATTGGCCAGTCTGAGATATGMCTTTTTCTTTGCAACTCTGCCTAGAAGACCAGCATCCCGGAAGTTGCCTCTTCACTGTTGATGTTGAGACTGGTGTTTTGCGGGTACTATTTAATGAAGCCGCCAGTTGAGAACTTGTGAGGCGTTTCCAGCTACAATATTAATTTACAACACTAACAATGTCTACACTGTATTTCTGATCAATTTGATGTTATTTTAATGGACAAAAAAAATGTGCTCTTCTTTCAAGAACAAGGACATTTCTAAATGACCCCGAACTTTTGAACGGTGGTGTGTATGTATTTATTTATTTTAATTTTTGCCTTTGTACCTGCAGACTATGCATRGAAATTTGCTGTTCATTTGCTTGGGCTTTGTCTGGAGCGAAGTTCCTGTAACAGGTGCACAACGTTGTGTGACCTAGTCTATAATTAGGGCTAGTCAGTGTGGGTCTGGAGTATTTTCAATGGGTCTTGTTGTGAACTAGAATGAGGATCACTTGTTTGTTTTCAGTCCAGGGTAGATGATATAGCGCTGCATGTTGTATGCTATATGCTCCCAATCTTACTAGGAAGTAAGAGACGGTCAAAGATGTTCTGAATCGAGGAGGAAGGAGAGAATGCTAACCAGGGATGTATACAGAGGACAGGAGAATCAGGAAGTAGCCATAGTGAATGAGAAGGTTGCTGAGGAGGTTTCCTTTCCCTCGAGCAGCATAGCAAGGGTTTAAAAGTAGTTTTACTCCCCGAGATTGCTCTCTTTTTAGTACTTGCCTCCACCTGGTGGCCAAAAGCAGTTACCGACAGCCAGGCACTTTGATTTCTTGTTGTTTTTTAGTCTTTATATGTATCCTCTGTTCGTTGTTATCTGCATGACAGACTATAAGGGTAGGTTAATGTTAAAATAAGCTCTTAAAAGTTTAGTTATAACAGTTTGGCTCTGTATGGGTTTTTTGTGCATGGAAGGTCATGCTGATGTTTTTTGCCTGAATGGGCATCCTAGTTGGTTTTTCCCAAGTTGGAATCAATTTGGAGCGATTCAAAATGGTGTTTTTGTGAGGGTTATTTTGTAAAAAAAAATGTTATTCTTAAAAAGTCTTGTTTTCTTGTTCTGCACTTGGTGCCGTGATATTTTACTACAGCTAATCCATCAATAACAATTCCAATAGGTGCAGCAATAGAAATGCCAAGTTTGTGCCATAGACCTTCCTCAGTGGGGAGAAGCAAAGGTTTGGAAAGGGAAAGTTCAGGGTTTTGCAGTTCAGAGAAAGGGAGGTGAACTCGAGTAGTGAGATGAAACAAGCTTCATGCCAAATGCACCCTTTCTCTGCCACAAGAACTACAGCCCACTCCCCTAGTGCACATTGAACTGAAGTTCTTAGACTGAACCATATTGTCAAAAGGTAAGGTTGACGACTGACAACCTCACCCAGTCAAACCTGTAACCTGTTCTTGACAAAATGTCACTGACTTTTCAGTCAGCCAAACGTCACTGCTTCGGGAAGTGTGCTCACTAAAAAACGCATTGGCCTTAACTGGGAAGGTGAATGGTGCATGAATTGGCATGGACCCTTTTGTGGCATGGCTTGGAAAATATTTAGTGGCGGCATACAGTATGCATTGTTACACCGATGCAACGTGCATCAGTGGATACACAGTACATGGTAGTTAGAGCCACTTGTCACTGCCATGTGAATCAATACTATTAGCCGATTCAAATCATTATTTATTTTTGATTTTTTTTCTATTACTGTTGCGGAGTTGATTATTGTATTCATTTAGATGTATTATTTAAAGTACCATATGTATTAACTTACTATGGCTGGTGACCATAAGTACATCTCAAATAATAGTTATTCTTCTTTTGAACTACATTATAATCGCAAATTGTTGTCTTTGATAGTGGAGGAAAGACACACAACCAGTGTCTTCTTGGGATTTGTGTGTTTTTTTTTTCTGACGCTTTGTGAAATGCTTATTATATCCTGGTTGGCCAAATGACTGAATACTGTGTGTGCTCTTTTATAGAAATGTTACACCTCGATGCTCTGTTCGCAAAGTTCCCTTTTTGATCCAGCCACCAGCAAAACAAACTGGATACGAGGGCGACAACCCTTTTGACACATTGCCAAGAGACGTGGTTCATCTGGGGTTATTTGTGTGGGATACGGCCCTTCCTACTTTGTCGGCTAATAGACTTTGGCTATGAGTATTGAAGGTCCAGGGCTAGCCATATGGGAATGGTCGACCAGTGCCTACTAAGCTAACCACCACCTGTGTGGTTCTTGATGACATCACAGTGGAAGGCTAAGCTAAGTAGCCCATCCATAAGATTGGCAAAAACTGCAGGGCAGGGGATAGAGCATGCTAGGTTGGGATGTACACACTCACAAGTGCCCATGAGGTTGTGTGTTTGCATGTAGTGTACACTACAGTATGTGCCTATGAGAGAGTGATGAGGCAGTAAACAGAAGAGGAGTCAATGTCGTTCATATATTACTGCAGCCGTGGATCAGACTTTGACTCCTCCGGAAGCTACTCAAAGAGTTTTATTTTTTATTTTTTTCCAAAGTGCATCCAAACTCTATAGGGCTCCTCCCCTCTGAGATGAGAGAGAGCTGCTGTACACACTGCAGTATTAACAGTTAGATGATAATATTCCAAATATATTCTTTTTCTTTTTAGTGTAAATGAAGACTTGACGCTTTTTCTTTTTTTTTTACTCTGTTTTTTTTTGTCGTAGACTCTGCACATTAGTTAAATATCGCTTAATTATTCGATGGCGAGTTTTTTTGGGGGGGTGAATACTCAATCATCCACTGTAACAAAGGTTCTACCACGTTACTGTGCTTTTCATTTGTTTTGTTTTTGTTATCAAAGAGCCAATATCCTGTATTGACTGCAGGCTTACATATATATTTTTAAAAATTGTTTATTTTTAAGAATAAAACTCAAAAGCCCCCCCCAAAAAAACAAGAGGGGGGGGGGAAAGTAATTTTAGAAATGCATGCACAAGGCTGGGAAGTCATATTTTGAATAACAAATGGCAGTGCCTTTTTTGTACTCGAGACATTTACCCCAAATGTAAATTATGTTCTATGGACTTTAGAAAACGGTAACAGTATTACATGAAGCAACCCAGTTAGAGCTATGTTGACAGTTACAATGGTGGCATCCTCCAAACTGCATACGAGCTCCTCTAGGACACTTTGGAACTTGTCTTGTTGGTGTCGCGTTTTCAGACAAAAACAATATGGAAGCCTTGTGTTGTCAGCATATTTTTTGGTTTCTGTACTTTGTAGGTACTTTTCAATGCTGATATGAAGTTATGAATTGTACCTGTCTGTACAACAAACCGATGTATATGTTGCGTGTGAGAAAGAGTGTGCATGCGCGTCATGCTGTAACTGTAAAATACGTCTTCTCCAAATGTACCAGAAATGCTGCGACATGACATGGCCCGATCCAATGGAGGCTGCTGTTATTCGGCCCTGATGCCCGGCCAAAAGCCTGTCTCAGGTTCTGTGTTCCTGTAACTTGGCTACTTGCGTCGGGCAGGGTTTGGCTAGTGAGAGGAAGTGTAGATGGTCATCTGTCTTGTTCTACATGGATCTATGGAGACTCCTCTGTGTAAATGTATTTGTGTGTTTGTTTTTGTCTATGGGAGAGTGGTTGCCATGTAGTCAGAATGGGAGAGCTGTTAAGTGWGTGAGTGAAAGATACTGAATGTTTTGTTTTGTGGGGTCTGTGTTAAAATGCTTGACGTCTTTGTGATAACCACAGACAAAAAAAAAGTATTAAAGAATAACTTGTAAAATTGTCTGGATTATTTTTTATTTTTTTACTCAATTCAATTTCTAATGAAAGCGATACGTCTTGCATTCTGGGAGGTCACACCATAGCAGGAGACGATTCTACTGGCTACTCATCCAAAAATTCCACGAATCAGAGGAGCTGAAGCACATTCATAAAACCTGTTGCCAAGAGACGGGTTCCAGTTATGGAGGGTACCGCTCTTCACAACACCAGCTAAAAAAGCTGAATCATTCTCCCCAAAAAAATCCCTGCACCTCCATAGCAAGTGAACACAATGTTCAGTTATCTGGGTGTCTTATGCTGCGTTCGTAGCCAAGTGGGAGGTGGGAATTTACGAGTTGGATGCATACGTGTGCTTTGAACTCGTTGAGAAACGCTGATTGGCTAATGGCCAACAAGCTGTGTAAACCATAAACTAAGGGCTCTATTCAATCACATCCGCTGTAGCCGACATCTGCGTAGTGGTTTTGACAGTGTGAGGGGGAACTGAGAATGTGTTCAAAAACCATATTACTATACTGAACAAATATATAAACGCATCATGCTCAAAGATTTTAGTGAGTTATAGTTCATATAAGGATTTCAGTCAATTGAAATAAATTCATTAGGTCCTAATCTATGGATTTCACATAGTAGGGGTGCAGCCATGGGTCCACCCATTTGGGAGCCAGGCCCACCCACTGGGGGACCAGTCCAGCCAATCAAAATGATTTTTTCCCCACAAAAGGGCTTTATTACAGACACAAATAGTCCTCATGCTGTTTAATATCACACACCTATCAGGTGGATGGATTATCTTAAAGGAGAATTGTTCACTAACAGGGATGTAAAGAAATTTGTGCACAACATGAGAGAAACAAGTTTTTTGTTCATATGGAACATTTCTGGGATCTTTTATTTCAGCTCATGAAACGGGATCAACACTTTACATGTGTTTATATTTTTGTCCAGTATACTGTATATGGGGGTCCCGAGTGGCGCAGCGGTCTAAGGCGCACTGCATCTTAGTGCTAGAGGTGTCACTACAGACTCTGATTCCATTCCAGCCTGTATCACAACCGGCCATAATTGGGTCCCATAGGGCGATGCATAAATGGCCCAGCGTCGTCCGGGTTTGGCCGTCATTGTAAATAATAATTGATTCTTGACTGACTTGCCAAGTTTAATAAAGGTTAAATAAAATAAATATTGCTTTTCATAAATAATGTTTTGTTGCATTTAACTGCCGGAAATTGCATTAGAGGTAATTTCCTTAGTAGGTGACGTCAGAGGTCAGCATGTGGAAGCAGTAGGAGCACAGGATGATAGACGAGTTCCCCACTAGTAATTATAAGTTGGAAGGCCATTCAAGTGGATTTTTCCCAGTCGTATTTTGTAAATTCCCACTTCCCACTTGGTTACCAACACAGCATTAAGCACAGTATATATTATGCTAGCATCCTGTGATCACAACCAGTTATTTTCATTATTTAGACCAGTCTAAAAATGTGAGCCCAATCAGAATGTGGACAAGATCAGGACAGGCATGTTACCATCAGGTATAAACAGGGCTTTACAAATAAGAGCACAGTACCCATGTTCCTAGTTCACACATACAGATTTATTTTCCTTTGTTGAAAACTCTTTCAAATGAACACAGTAAGAAGTGTAATGTAAACGACAGTAGTGAAGGAACCCAAAGAACAAATCCTTCTAAAGAAGGCCACAGAGACGATGCAGGAGCTGTCTGACTGACTAGCGCTCATATACTCCAACCCCCGACACACACACACACACACACACACTGAACCCCAATGACCAAATCACATTGGTTAAAACCTCCCCATTTCAATATGAGTATTATATATTTCCAATCAATTAAAAAATATACCGCTCGTCAGAATATATGTTCCTTGCTACTATACCTATTTATCCTAACACTGTACATAATTTTCATATAGGTTACTATATTTTATTATCCCTAATTTGCTGAGATAATACATGAAATTGCATACATACAATATATGTGACGTAGCAAAGAGGGATGTACTGTACTCTGTAAACGGCAGAATATTTTTTACATTTGAAAAGGTACACTACAATTCTGAAACATTTATACACTGACATACGTAGATATTTAGAAGTGTAACAGAATTGACATTAGAAGGGTAAGAGAGTAAAACGTGTTTCTTTACCAAGAGATGAGTGGAGACAGCCGATTCCTTTGCGTCTAGTCTCTTCACATTCATCCGCGGAAGTGAACTCTACGTATCAAGCGAAAAATCAGTAAGGCAGAAGGACAGCAGAATATATACTGGGCTGGCCTTCAATGCACACAAACAAATACCCACGCACATAGGCCTACACGACTTACAGAGAGATACAAAGGGGTGCCCAATAGAAATCCTCTGAATGGCGAAATGCCCACTTGGAGGATACAGAGAAAGCAGACTATATCAGTCACACGTCTGTGAATCTGTACTATCGTGACATTTTCAACAAATAACTACAATAGTGAGTGAGACTATTAGCGAATAATGTAGGGCGTCCATATTAAGACAGGGTGACCTAAAGTGGACACTTTTTAGTCCCATCTGATCATCCTTCATTGCACTAGCCAGTTATCATCCAGTCACTTTAACTGCACCCTTGGAAACCTGGGTCCTTTGGTTATAGAACAAATGCAAAACGAACAGCGACATTACCTCACATAATTTGACCACCACAGTTAATTAAGGATCGGACCCTTTTTTTCAAATTTTCGCCTAAAATGACATACCCAAATCTAACTACCTGTAGCTCAGGACCTGAAGCAAGAATATGCATAGTCTTGATACCATTTGAAAGGAAACACTTTGAAGTTTGTGGAAATGTGAAATTAATGTATGAGAATATAACACATTAGATCTGGTAAAAGATAATACAAAGAAAAAAACATGCGTTTTTTTGGTCCATCATCTTTGAAATGTAAGAAAAAGGCCAATATATGGAATCTAGGCACAATTTAGATTTTGGCCAATACATGGCAGCAGTGTATGTGCAAKGTTTTAGACTGATTCAATGAACCATTGCATTTCTGTTCAAAATGTTGTATCAAGTCTGCCCAAATGTGCCAAATTGGTTTATTGATACATTTTCAAGTTCATAACTGTGCACGCTCCTCAAACAATAGTATGGTATTCTTTCACTGTAATAGCTACTGTAAATTGGACAGTGCAGTTAGATTAACAAGAATTTAAGCTTTCTGCCCATATCAGATATGTCTATGTCCTGGGAAATGTTCTTGTTACTTACAACCTCATGCGAATCACATTAGCCTACGTTAGCTCAACCATCCCGCGGGGGGACACCGATCCTGTAGAGGATATTATTCAGTAACCCTCAGAAAGCCATCATTGTTAGTTCCCCCAAGTTGCAGGGTGCAGTATACTGTACTATATATATATATATATATATATATATATATATATATATATATATATATATGGTGGGGAGAACAAGTATTTGATACACTGCCGATTTTGCAGGTTTTCCTACTTACAAAGCATGTAGAGGTCTGTAATTTTTATCATAGGTACACTTCAACTGTGAGAGACGGAATCTAAAACAAAAATGCAAATGAATTACTTAAAAATCATACAATGTGATTTTCTGGATTTTTGTTTTAGATTCCGTCTCTCACAGTTGAAGTGTACCTATGATAAAAATTACAGACCTCTACATGCTTTGTAAGTAGGAAAACCTGCAAAATCGGCAGTGTATCAAATACTTGTTCTCCCCACTGTATATATACTGGTAGCGGTGGCTACCAAATTTGAAAGCGAGCATTTTGCTCTCCTTCCTTTACTAGTTAAAGATAATTACAGTAGACCAGGACTGAGCCTTGTAACCGGCTGACAGATTGACCAAAGTGTTGATTGTTTGACGAATGGGTTTGATGCATTTGGCTTGAGCGGGGATATGATGCCATGTGAAAAGGGCACTTGGCACTTTTGAAGAGGTTTGGCTCAAGGCAAGTTTAAATGCATACCATTAGTAAATTGTCTTAGGTCTCTCTTTATGTAGTGTTGTCATCTCTCTTGTCGTGATGTGTGTTTTGTCTTGTGTTTATATATTTAAAAAATATATATATTTTAATCCAAGCCCCCGTCCCCGCAGGAGGTCTTTTGCCTTTTGGTAGGCCGTCATTGTAAATAAGAATTTGTTCTTAACTGACTTGCCTAGTTAAATAAAGGGTCAATAAAATAAAATAAAAAGTTAAAACTGACATATGGTCCTACTGGGCCTAGCTTACTTCGGATAAAGATATCTTGCAAAAATATATCAGGAAAGAAGTAAAGAATAAAACAATGCTTCTAAAAAAAACATTGATTTTAATGTTAGGATGTTTCTACGTAGGTGTAAGTATCTTTGTCGTACTTGGAGGTTCGATCTAATGAAAAGTTACTTCTTCTTTTTTTTTTTTACAGGATCAAAGTCCTTTAAATTAAGCAACCATAAGAAACACTAATCGTTGATCCAAACTATTCATTTTTAGGTTAAGCCAGCCACCTGACAGACACCATTTAGTAAGACTGTCATGTCCTAGCTTGTCAAGACTGGCAAGACTGTCATGTCCTAGGTTCTGGCCTTTCTAGGGAGTTTTTCCTAGCCACCGTGCTTCTACACCTGCATTGCTTGCTGTTTGGGGTTTTAGGCTGGGTTTCTGTACAGCACTTTGATATATCAGCTGATGTAAGAAGGGCTTTATAAATACATTTGATTTTGATTTGATACACACACAAGACAGCTATGTCATGCGACCATGTGATGTGTGTGATTATTTGGAAGGGAGTGGAGGGATAGACACACACACACACTCTCTGCAAGCCCGGACTCTAGGCTTCGTACCYAAACTGCTGTGTGGACGGCTCTAGCTCCAGGCAGGCGACAGGGAGAGGGGTCTGCGCTGCGCTGGGCTGGGCAGCAGGTTCGTGGGCCAGCCGTCCCTCTCAGTTCCTGATTAGGGTGAGGAACTCGTCCCGTGTCTTGGGGTCCTCCCGGAACACCCCCAGCATGGTGCTGGTCACAGTCTTGCTGTTCATCTTCTGCACCCCCCTCATCACCATGCACATGTGACTGCATGCAGGAAGAAAGGCATCATTATCCATTACTGTTATAGTTATTAGATTTGGGTGTATGGGAAATGTTCTGTTAATGACACATTGAAGATTGTCCAGATATGGCCTCTCCCTTTATCTTTGGTTTCATTTGTGCATGTTTCTGTTTTGACTGCCGTGACTGCATCATTTAAAAAAGTCAATAAGGTACTTTTACCTATGGGGGTACACCTAAATGGACAGAAATATTGTCCAGAAATGAACACATTGAACAGAAAGAGCACACCTTGTGAGCAAAAGCATATTGTTTTCCTAAGGATTTGTGAGATCATGTATTAATATTCATTTATGCGTATGCACCATCCAGCCTACATTCCAGAAAAAAATTGACAAACGATTAGCAACAAATTCCATAGTGTATCTTTTAATGTCTGTCTGTATGGGCCTGTTAATATCAGTGGTGAGTGTAAAAACAAAAAAAGGGAGAAAGAGACATACGTTGCCTCGATGACGACGCCCACCCCGGCAGGCTGCAGAGCTTCAGTGATCGCCACAGCGATTTGTTTGGTCAACCGCTCTTGAACTGAAAGAGAACAGACGGATCAACAAGGTCCAAGTAAGAGAACGTCAAAGAGAGCAAAGTCAAACCTCTGACATCATCGCCCATGACATGGTAGGTTCATGGCAGGTTATTGGTAAGGTGTGTTATAAGGTTCCAACAACAGCGCTGTTACGAGTCAACCAACTGACCATCTCCAAAAAGTAATAGAATTTTAATGGAATTACTCAAATATGTCGCTACTGTAGTAATTACAGTGTGAGTGTACAGGTATAAGAACAACTTAATGTAGTGTTACATAAAACAATAAAATACACAAATAGACAAAAGCTCTAGGTGCAGCTCATTGTATTGTCTGTCAACTATCAAGTGTATAAATGGATTATTAAAACGTATGGAAGTACCTTGCAGCCGACGGCTGTAGATTTCAACAATCCTGGGGAGAGACGAGGGGAAAAGGCAGGATGAAATACTTCCATTACATGGGAAAACCCAAGTGGCAGGATTTACAATGAGAGGCACAGAGAGGCTTACATAGACAAAGAGGGATTAGACATTCTTCAGGGACAGAGTGGAGACTTGAGAGAGACATGGGAGCTCTTCACAACAGAGGTCTCATTTTACAGTGTCAGTCAAATAGGTTGTTTTGTATTGGTTCGGACAGGTTGAAGTTCCTAAGAGATTGTGCTTTTACAAGTGGGTTGGTATGCTGTTGTAATTTGGGTGTTTAAAGAGTAGACAACAAATCCATCACAGCAATGATTATGCAGAATTTGTGCACACACAATGACTGTGAAATTGGATGATCTATCTACAATAGGAGTTTATCTGCTACAGTGTTTCTTCAGAACCAATAATAACTTTGTGATTTTTTTATGTATATGGTGGTAAGAAACTGCTTTTTACATTTTATTGAGAAAATTCTGCAATTAGTCTTTGAGTTAAATAAGCCCCAAGTCAACATTCACCACAGGCCTGTCGGTAAACTTTCCAAATGTCGACAAAAAACAAAATACATTAGACATGGTGGGATCTTTTTGTTTCTGTAAAATTATATTTATGAGCCAATATTGATATGAGATGGTATATGTTTGTGTGGTCCTCATACTATGACTCAGGAAAATATGCAGTTTTAGGCTACAGATGAAATACTTCACTGGGGGTTGAAAGTGCACAGTGATGAGCGTGATGCGTGATGCTCATTTCCAACAACTATCAAGGGTCTTATTCTGATGACATGATTGATGCTTGGCTGCCGTATGACAAATCAAAATAATCTTGCTCTTTTGTCCATAATAATCTCATCGTGTAGGCTACACCCGCACTGTATCCGTGATGAAGCTGTTGGCTGCGCACGTGCCAAGACCTGAGCAGGCACAATCGCTATACAGTACAACTTTTTTTGCGACAAAAAGTACCGAATATATTAAATGTTTTATTCAGTACATGGCTATTTAACAGCAAAAGTTATTATTATAATTTTTAACATTTTACATTTTAGTCATTTAGCAGACACTCTTAACCAGATTGATTTACAGTAGTGAGTACAGACATTATTCTGACTTTTTCCCGTTTTCTTTTTATGTGCACCACATCGTCACGCACAGCCTTTTATCTGCAACAAGTCAATTTGATGGAAACATCTCTGGTGGGAAAATGCGCATATTGTTTTTATGTAGATTTGTTAAAATTTGCATGAAAATCTTTCGCCAATTGGATCGAAACTTAGCTACTAATACTGAGAACCAGTTGCACGTTCCAATCACCAGTGAGTCAACGTGAGTAGGCGAGGGGCGGGTCACGCTAGCCTCGTTATAGTCTGACATCCCTTCCACTTTGACCCAATGCTCTTTTCCAAACATGACCTCTCCTATCGCTGTAGCTCTGTCACTCTGCGCAGCAAAATGCCACAGAAGAAGAGGATTACGAAGACWTTTAAAATAGGCAGATGCATCGATATGAAGGTATAAAGGTGTTGCATCCATCTCAAAGAAGCTCATTCGTTTTTTGGGGGGGATGCAAAACCAAACTGAGTTCACTTCATAGAGGCCTATAACTCAAGTGTACTCTACAAAAAAAAAGTACTGCAGGTGTAGGACAGCCCAGCCCCCCAAGTGACTCTTTACACTCTATTCAATAATTCCCTAGTGCTGTTTTAGGAAGTCAAGTCTTCTCTGCATAATCTCACCAACCCCCTCTTGTCTCAGGGGTTCTGCTGTCTTTATACCCTGTAGGTCTGACATCTGATTGGAAGTTAAGTCAACAGTACTGGTCAACAACTCCAATTTTGAATCCAAACAACTCAGATGTTATAAAGGGGTCTCAGATTCATTGTCTCATTCTCTTTTTTGTTCCTGACCTGTGCTGGGGAGATACACTCTCTCTCTTTCTTTCTCTCTCTCTCTACCCCATGGACTCTTGGGGCATGGCCTTTCAGGCTATGACTTACTGTATCTCTCTCCCTCTCTGATCATGCCTAGAATAATGTTTTGTAATGCGTGTTAATGCTTTCTAACTTAAGCTTTATGCCTTGTACAGTATATGATTTCAGTCATTTTACAAAGTAATTAAATACACTTGTATTTAGAATTCTATTCTCAGACATTTCTTGATTGTCTATTACTGTACCTCAACTTTAGTCTCTTGCATACTGCTAAGTAYTCTTTATTTTAATAGGCTAATTACATAGTCGTCGCATGTGAGGTATATATGATTTTTAAATTATTTGTTTAAATTGAACCTTTGTTTAACTAGGCAAGTCGGTTAGGAACAAATTCTTATTTACAATAACAGCCTAGGAACAGTGGGTTAACTGCCTTGTTCAGGGGCAGAACGACAGATTTATARCTTGTCAGCTCGGGGATTCGATTTAGCAACCTTTCGGTTCCTGGCCCAACACTCTGACCACTAGGCTACCTGCCGCCCCAGGCAGCCTAGTGATATACACATATCAAATATTACCCCACTACAGTAAATGGTAAATTCTGACTTGATATATCTTACGGATACTTTGGACTAAATTGGAGTTTATTCCATTAGATTTCCCGATATTTAAGTCATAATGCCTAAGAAGCCAGTGTTTGGAGGATATATTGGCATGGGTGTTGTTAGGCCCAAGATGTGGTTAAGAAAACAGTGCATGGGGAGGGCTATGCGAAGAGATGGGTGAAGTGAGAGGCCTCGCAAAGTTTACAACTGGCAGGAGGATAGTAGTAACGGGCACTGCCTAGCAACCTTCAAGAGCTTAAGAGTGTAGTGCGTGCCAATGCAGCCTCAGCATTACAGCTACATTTCCTACTAAGCGGTTCGCAGAACTTTACCACAATCATGACTAGGTCGGTTGGCAGAAATAAAAATAGAGGCTTTGTCGCCGGCAAAAGTAGGCAAAACGTTGGCGGGATGCTTAAGTTAGTAGAAAAATATCTTAGTTTGAAAGGTGTATGGGTGTATTGATACATCAGCCAAAGTGTAATTAATAGCTTCAGCATGCTTAAAGGGATATTCAATGTCTGATTTACTATTTTACCCATGTACCAATAGGTACCCTTCTTTGTGAGGCATTGGAAAACCTCCCTGGTCTTTGTGGTTGAATCTGTGTTTGAAATTCACTGCTCGACTGAGGGACCTTCCAGATAATTGCATGTGTGGGGCACATGTTTACACCTGAACTTATTTCYGCTTGCCATAACAAAGTGGTTTAATACTTATTGACTCAAGACATTTCAGCCATTACATTTTAATGAATTTGTAAACATTTTAAAAAACATAATTCCACTTTGACATTATGGGGTATTGTGTGTAGGACAGTGACAAAAAATCTAAATTTAACCAAGTAAAAATGTAACAACAAAATGTAGAAAAAGTCAAGGGGTGTGAATACTTTCTGAAGGCAATGTATAATATGCACATATATACAAATATTACTCCACTACACAGGTATTGTCAATCACATCACWTGGAGGTATCTTTGTGATTTGGAAATATATTGTGTTATGTGGTGTGTGTGGTCTATGTGTTTGTGTAAGCACTGGGGTATCAGCTTGTGTGCTAACAGAGTGTATAAGACCATGTGCTTAAAGTTTGCATGCGTGACTGTATGCGTGCGTGCCTGGTGAGATGTCCGTGAGTGAGACTCCAGGCCAGGGAAGGGAAGTAAGAATAGGAGTGAAAGGGGCTCAGGTATTGGGGTCAGGTGGGATCAGAGTCCTCGCTTGTCACTTACACACTCCTAATCAGCATACAGCTCCACCATGAGCAGCCTCTCCACTTAAACAGCCCCACCGGAAACACTAGCGCTATGCTAAAACTATGTTATGTGAATGCTACATTGTAGAAGCTAATGTACCGCTAACCCACTAAACCCAGGACCAGCTTACTCTGAGTTACAACATGAATCAGGTTCTTAGTTCAGCCTCATCACCGCTAAGTGTTCTAGTTCCTATTATTTAATAAGTGACCGTACTGATGAAGGACTTTCGAAGAACAGATTACATATTCACACGATGATACTGCACGAGTCTAGGTAATCCCAATCCCTCCAATATCACAATAGTCAACCTTCCTGTTATTATTTTATTGTCATGTGAATTCGGAACCTTGGTCGGTTCCCTGGTATATTGACAAGAATTTAAATAGCTAACGATACCTACACACTGAAGAAGGCTATTAAAACCTCTACAGGATCGGTGCCCCGACCTCGGGACGGTTGAGCTAACGTAGGCTAATGTAATTAGCATGTGGTTGTAAGAAACATAGAAAATCCCAGGACACAGACATTTCTGATATGGGCAGAAAGCTTAAATTATTGTTAATCTAACTGCACTTTCCAATTTACAGTAGCTAATGTAATGAAAGAATACCATGCTATTGTTTGAGGAGAGTGCACAATTTGGGCAGTATTGATACAACATTTTGAATAGATATGCAATAGTTCATTGGATCAGTCTAAAACTTTGCACATACACTGCTGCCATCTAGTGACCAAAGTCTAAACTGCGCCTGGGCTAGAATAATTTATTATGGCCTTTCTCTTGCATTTCAAAGACGATGGTACAAAAAAAATACAACAAAAATATGTTTTTTCTTCGTATTATCTTTTACCAGATCTAATGTGTTATTATCTCCTACATTAATTTCACATTTCCACAAACTTCAAAGTGTTTCCTTTCACATGGTATCAAGAATATGCATATCCTTGCTTCAGGTCCTGAGCTACATTTTAGATGAGAATTTAGACGAAAATTGYAAAAAAAGGGGCGGATCCTTATTAAGTCGAAACGTTTGGGTATGCTATCCCTGAACCAGTAAACATTATTTAGAAAAACGAAAAATGAAGTAAGCTTTTTGCGACATCTTTTTGTGTGCAGAGTGCTGACCCATTAAATGTTTTTGTTATATCTTTGACAACAATAGCAAACAAAATGTTAAATTGTCCATACTCTCTTACCTGGCCAGCTTGCTGAGGCCCAGCACCCTTTTATTGGGGAGATAGCCTATGTGGACCTGGGGGAAAAGAGAGAGACCA
This sequence comes from Salvelinus sp. IW2-2015, assembly GCF_002910315.2. Classification (NCBI taxonomy): domain Eukaryota; kingdom Metazoa; phylum Chordata; class Actinopteri; order Salmoniformes; family Salmonidae; genus Salvelinus; species Salvelinus sp. IW2-2015. The sequence goes on along the minus strand of NW_019942528.1, from coordinate 74,496 downwards.
TGTATGTCATTAGTGATGTCCAAGATACTTATTATAGCATATCCACAACCACAGACAGCAAATCATGTTGCCCCATATACTGCAATTCCCAAGACAGACCCAACTGGTATGTCAATGTACAGTATACACTCAGTGTACAAAACATTAAGAACACCTTCCTAATATTGAGTTGCACCCCCCATTTTGTCCTCAGAACAGACTCAACAAAGTGTCGAAAGCTTTCCACAGAGACGCTGTCCCATGTTGACTCCAATGCTTCCCACAGTTGTATCAAGTTGGCTGGATGTCCTTCGGGTGGTGGACCATTCTTGATACACACAGGAAACTGTTGAGCGTGAAAAACCCAGCAGCGTTGCAGTTCTTGACACAAACCGGTGCACCTGGCACCTACTACCATACCCCGTTTAAAGGCACTTCAATCTTTTGTCTTACCCATTCACCCTCTGAATGGCACACATACACAATCCATGTCTTAATAGTCTCAAGGCTTCTTAAACCCGTCTCCTCCCTTCATGTACACTGATTTAAGTGGATTTAACAAGGGAAATCAATAGGGTATCATAGCTTTCACCTCGATTCACCTGGTCAGTTTATGTCACAGAAAGAGCAGGTGTTCTTAATATTTTGTACACTCAATGTATCTCAGTGGTTAACTGTGTTAGCTCGCTAAGCCAAAGCCTAGGCAACACAAGCCTTCAGGTCTCAGGCAAGGTTACTCATCTCACAAACATTTTTTATCATACCAGTGGAGGCTCCTCAGAGGAGGACCATCCTACTCAGTGAATTACATACAAATGAAAATTGTAAAACATACTAAATATATTCACGTCACCAAATAATTGATTAAAACACACTGTTTTGCAATGAAGGTCTACAGTAGCCTCAACGGCACTCTGTAGGGTAGCACCATGGTGTAGCCGGAGGACAGCTGGCTTCCGTCCTCCTCTTGGTACATTGACTTCAATACAAAACCTAGAAGGCTCTTGGTTCTCACCCCCTTCCATAGACTTACACAGTAATTATGACAACTTCCAGAGGACGTCCTCCAACCTATCATAGCTCTTGCAGCATGAACTGACATGTTGTCCACTCAGTCAAAGGATCAGAGAATTAATCTACTACTGAAAGCATAAGCTACAGCTAGCTAGCGCTGCAGTGCATAACATGTGGTGAGTAGTTCACTCAAAGAGAGAGAGAGAAGGACAATAGTTGAACAGTTTTCAACAAATGAATTTCTTCAAAAATGAAGGAGAAGCGAGAGAGAGTAATTTTTTTTAACTTTCAGCTGGCTAGTTTAGTTACTCAAACACTCAAACAGAGGGATGCTATGTTAGCTAGCTGGCTATGACTATCCAACACAACACTGGAACTCTTCCAAGTCAAGGTAAGCTTTTGGTTTTATTAATTTATTGCCACCAGGGCCCGCCGGTCTATCTGCTTACTAACACATTAGTTCGATTAGCTATGTTGACTAGAACGTTACTTTAGCTAATATGGGGACAACGGTGTCGGCTGTGTGTAGCGGTTATGACATGGTTTGGGCTTGGAAAGGTTTTTTCGCCTGGTCACATACAGCTGATGTGTTGTTCATTGAAGTCCACAAACCAAGGGAAAAGGTGAGAGGAGAGTGAATAGAGGCTAGAATGAAAACAACCTCTGTTTATGTGTGATCAGGGGTGTATTCATGCCGCTGATTCTCTTGATTTTTTTTTTCTTAAAACGGAAGCAAACGAAACATGGATAGAAATACTTGAATTTGTCCAATATACTGTTGGACTAATGATTACACCCTAGATAAGCTAGGTGCAGGCAAGTGGGCAAGGCGGTATTGACGTGTCACTGTCTGTCATCTCAAATTCTTCTCTCGACCTGTGTGCACCTACGTTGTAAACTTTCATTCATAGGCTAGGTTCAACCTCATGATGGGTATAGGGAAAATTAGAGGATCATGTAGTAGCGTAAACCTATCGATGTTACATTGAACTGGGTGAATGGAGTATGAATGACAGTCATCCAACATGCTGTAATAGAAATAAGGCCGTGCTCATGAAAAAGAAATCCTCCCTCGTCATAAACGGCACTGACCGCCACTGCATCATACAGTATGAAGAAGGCAAGCTAAACCTGTGTTTCACCATGACAGGCGTGGTAAAGACATGAATCATGAGACGCCAAGACAAAAGGCAACATTATCTAAAGGTCATCGGAGGAGTGCAGGGGAGGTAAGGGAGTCACGTCTGCCCGTGGATAAATAAACAGCAGATAAAAGATTAGAAGCAGATCGAGATCTAGACTCTGCTCCCAATCCAACTGGTTGAGCCTGCTTCTGCGTATGACTGGGAGGCTAAGTGGCACCCCTCACCCTCCATCCTCCATTCAAATGTCAGTGGCAATTTGATGAAACAGGCTGAGAGAAAGGGCATGCATGCAAGGATTTATCCTCCTCTCCTGTCGTCCCCCCCTCCCCCTCTCTCTCTCTTTCTGGTTTGTGGTGATAAAGACGGCGTCATTTAACTATCTTGGTCCAAGCTCTTCAGCTTCTTCCTTTCGGCTCACTGCTGCACTTTTAAAAAGCGCATTTCTGGACTGGGTAAATAAACAACACTTTCACTTCACTTCGAAAAGAGGGGATTCAAGTTTGATTAAAAGTAGGGTTCAGAGATGGGTTTCGTGGTTTTCCAAAGGTATGCGGTGTAAAGGTATACATTAAAGCCAAACACAATGAAAAACAATATAAACTTGTCGCGAGGTGATGACAAACATTAAAAGCGTTATTAAAAGACAACTGACTGACTGGAGGCGTGACGAAGATGACAAAAAGAGCACCAAACGGCCCCATATTTCAGTTGGCGGGGAGAAATCGGTGAGTCATTATAGCACTCAGCGGGCAGCATGGATAGACGTGCAGGGAAATAGATGAGTGCGTGGATAAGAGGCGACTTGTGACGCTTGCGCTTGTGACGACGACAGGGAGCTATCAGCGGGGGAAGGAGATGAACGGAAACAAAGTGGCCTTCTGACAGCCAGCTGCTGACAAACAAACACACACAGCACAAAGAGAAAAAGTCACAGTCTGTGTGTGTATGTGTAACGCTTGCTCCCTCTATCATCATGGCCCATTTGCAGGCGTGAAAGGGATGTGAAAGTATAAATTGCCTCTCTCTTTGTCTTAAATGGCAAACACCTGCAGGGTAAGATGAGTGAAGAATAGAGGGCAGGATGCTAGGTCTACGGTACTAAATGTCAAACAGGAGAATTTCCAGAGGCAAGCGTGTCTCACTTGAATCCCCGCTAATGGGATTTCATCTGATTTGCGAGTCGTTCCAAATGTCACCCTTTTCCCAATATAGTGCACTACATTTTATCAGTGTCCTATGGGCCCTGGTCAAAAGCAGTGCAATAGGGTGCCATTTGGAACACAACCTTGGTCAGTGCTGCGGGCCATTTGTATTTACCAGTAGTTTAATCACAGCTGGGCTCAATTACAGGCTCATCAGTGGACAAAGAAAGCCTTTATCAGTAGGTTACTCCTCTCACAATTGTGGCATCATCAGTGGGGATTTTAGCATGCAAATCTTGGTGGGGCAAACTCCCCCAAAAATGTTTAGATGCATGCCAGCAAAGCCACTATACAACACTAAACAATACATTAATTGCACTATAACGGTGACAAACGGTGCCCACAAACTGTTAGGGCCTACATAAAGCTGTCTTTTCAGCACCATGGAGTGAATCCTTACCACTGCTACACCTGGCTATCAGCGAAACGGTTAATTCAGCCTCATTTATAGCCCTTTTAAAAAACATAGCTTATATGGCTGACTTGCTTAAACAAATGTGGTTTCTACTTACAATTGAGATGTACAAACTATGGCATAATTAAACATTAATGAGTGAGCTAGGACGAATGTAGTCAATATAACTATTTGTTCAGCACTTTTGAAATCGACAGAATTCAGAACATGGGCCGTTCTTACAGTATTCTTRCTGTACACCAAGTCAGAACCGTAGGATAAATAACGGGGGTATATAAGCAGACAATAAAAGCTCTTACAATATTCAATGATTACATTTCTCCAAAACAGGCACCACCAAGTCAGAACAGTAGGCTAAATTATGAGGGGGCAAAGGCCCAAATAATTAGGGTGAGGCACATGGGCTACTAACAGCTTACTACACATCATACACTTAGTATTACTTTCTTAGCTACAGGATACATATCTCCCTGGAAAATGACAATTTATGCAGCAGCCTACAATACATTTTTGGACTCACCTTGATGTGCTGTGCTCACTTGAACAGGAAGGTGGCGTGGCAGTCCTTGTAGGCAAATTTTGTCATCAAACTTTGTAATCAAAGGCAGGCATTCTCTGGATTTATGGTGCTTTGAAGACAACTGGGAACTTAAAAAAAAAAAAAAACAAGGTTGAATCATGACGTCACTGATCTTCAGGTCGGAGGTCTAGAAAAAGGCCTGAGTTCCTGACTTGGAATTCTGAGTTGGATGACTGTTCTAAACTCATTTTCCCCAGTCAGAGCTCGTTTTTTTAGCAGAATTCCCAGTTGTCTTGAACTCACTGAAGTCTGAGYTTTCCCAATTCTGAGTTTCCAGTTGTTTTGAACGCGACAGAAGTCATGCTGGATTGACAGCATGGCCAATGCCCATGGTGTTGAATGTTTATCCATTTAAGCTTGGAAAAGAGACCCTTAAACCCAGACTTGGACCACACACCCACTCCACCGAATAGCCGGCTAGTGATTGCTTTACAAAGCTTGCAGTTAGCCACTGATTCCTTCCAAACCACCATGACAAGGATTGAAAAGCATTTGCCAGTAGATTGTCCACGTGATTCATGAAGATGACTGCTTGTCTAGCTAAGATTTTGAAAGTATGATGTTGACACGATCAGTTCAATCAAAGCTACGGTAGATATAATGTGATTTGATGTCATTTTATCTGTGGCCAATTTTTAATTTCACCTTTATTTAACCAGGTAGGCCAGTTGAGAACAAGTTCTCATTTACAACTGCGACCTGGCCAGGATAAAGCAAAGCAGTGTGACAAAAACAACAGAGTTATATATGGGATAAACAAACGTACAGTCAATAACACAATAGAAAAATGTGAAGTAAGGCAATAAATAGGCCAATAGTGGCGAAGTAATTACAATTTAGCATTAACACTGATGTGATAGATGTGCAGATGAGGATGTACAAGTAAAAATACTGGTGTGCAAAAGAGCAGAAAAACAAAAACAAATATGGGGATGAGGTAGGTAGTTGGTTGGATGGATGGGCTATTTACAGATGGGCTGTGTACAGCTGCAGCGATCGGTAAGCTGCTCTGACAGCTGACACTTAAAGTTAATGAGGGAGACATAAGTCTCCACCTTCAGTGATTTTTGCAATTTGTTCCAGTCATTGGCAGAAGAGAACTGGAAGGAAAGGCGGCCAAAGAAGGTGTTGGCTTTGGGGATGACCAGTGAAATATACCTGTTGGAGCGTGTGCTATGGGTGGGAGTGAGCTGAGCTAAGGCGGAGCTTTACCTAGCAAAGACTTATAGATGACCTGGAGCCAGTGGGTTTGGCGATGAATATGTAGCGAGGACCAGCCAATGAGAGCATACAGGTCGCAGTGGTGGGTAGTATATGGGGCTTTGGTGGCAAAACGGATGGCACTGTGATAGACTGCATCCAATTTGCTGAGTAGAGTGTTGGAGGCTATTTTGTAAATGACATCGCCGAAATCAAGGATAGGTAGGATGGTCAGTTTGGCAGCATTAGTGAAGGAGGCGTTGTTGCAAAATAGGAAGCCATTTCTAGATTTAATTTTGGATTGGAGATGCTTAATGTGCGTCTGGAAGGAGAGTTTACAGTCTAGCCAGACACCTAGGTATTTATAGTTGTTCACATATTCTAATTCAGAACCGTCCAGAGTAGTGATGCTAGTCGGGCAGGCGGGTAGCGATCGGTTGAAGAGCATGCATTTCACTAGCATTTAAGAACAGTTGGAGGCCACGGAAGGAGTGTTGTATGGCAATGAAGCGCATTTGGAGGTTAACACAGTGTCCAAAGAAGGGCCAGATGTATACAGAATGGTGTCGTCTGCGTAGAGGTGGATCAAAGAATCACCCGCAGCAAGAGCGACATCATTGATGTATACAGAGAAGAGAGTCGGCCCGAGAATTGAACCCTGTGGCATCCTCATAGAGACTGCCAGAGGTCCGGACAACAGGCCCTCCGATTTGACACACTGAACTCTGTCTGAGAAGTAGTTAGTGAACCAGGCGAACCAGCCATTTGAGAAACCAAGGCTGTTTAGTCTGCCGATAAGAATACACTGATTGACAGCCTTGGCCCGGTCGATGAAGACGGCTGCACAGTACTGTCTTTTATCGATGGCGGTTATGATATCGTTTAGGACCTTGAGCGTGGCTGAGGTGCACCCGTGACCAGCTCGGAAACCAGATTGTATAGCGGAGAAGGTACGGTGGGATTCGAAATGGTCGGTGATCTTGTTTGTTAACTTGGKTTTCGAAGATTTTAGAAAGGCAGGGCAGGATGGATATAGGTCTATAACAGTTTGGGTCTAGAGTGTCTCCCCCTTTGAAGAGGGGGATGACCGCGGCCGCTTTCCAATCTTTAGGAATCTCAGACGATACGAAAGWGAGGTTGAACAGACTAGTAATAGGGGTTGCAACAAGGGCGGTGGATAATTTTAGGAAGAGAGGGTCCAGATTGTCTAGCCCAGCTGATTTGTAGGGATCCAGATTTGGCTGCTCTTTCAGAACATCAGCTGTCTGAATTTGGGTGAAGGAGAAGCGGGGGGGACTTGGGCCAGTTGCTGCGGGGGGTGCAGAGCTGTTGGCCGGGGTTGGGGTAGCCAGGTGGAAAGCATGGCCAGCCGTAGAGAAATGCTTTTTGAAATTCTCAATTATCATGGATTTATCAGTGGTGACACTGTTTCCTAGTCTCAGTGAATTGGGCAGCTGGGAGGAGGTACATATATTCTCCATAGACTTTACAGTGGGAATTGGTGCTGCAGGATGCAAATTTCTGTTTGAAAAAGCTAGCCTTTGCATTCCTAACTGACTGTGTGTATTGGTTCCTGGCTTCCCTGAAAAGTTGCATATCGCATATTTTAATGTAACTCTATGGTAGCACCCAAGGGGCTTGAATTTTCGAGCTCTCCCCATAGATTTTGTGGTGACAGTGTCCCCATGAGGACAGAACACTGAGCCAATCACGGCACAACTAGAGAACATTACCAACCCATACGCTCCATATTTTCCGCTGGCTGCCCAACCACCACAGAAGGCACTGAGCTAGGCTGAAACACCAGTATTTTGGAGCTGCTTTACTCAAGAAAGCAAAAAAGAGAATGTTCGTATGCGGCTTTATTAACTCAATTTCTTTTTTTCACATTGTTTGCAAACTAATAAGTGACACGTATTAATGACAAAATAACATGCAAAACAGGTGGGGCTCAAAACTGTATGATGGGTCGCCATTGGGCATCATTAGCCAGTATGAACATGTATGCACGACTGCAAGTCGCTCTGGATAAGAGCTTCTGCTAAATTACTTAAATGTAATGTAAATGGATGGAGTTGGATAGAAAATCCACAAACCCTCCTGACATTTTTGTGAACAACATTTCCACTTTACCACTTTCAGTGATTTAACATACAGTATTACCCAGCAGGAAAAACAGGTTCAAAGGACTTTTATGTCATCACGGTCAGGTTGTTTACTGGTTGTAAAGGGAATTTAAAAAAAAAATGTATCTGGTTGTAGCAGAGACCGTGAGGTTGTAATCTCGTTATATGATGTCCTCTGAGGTTTTTTTATCGCTTCGGTACTATTTTCACAAGTACAACAAACAAAATCACACAGTAACTTTTTCACCAAACCTTCATCGAGAAACATCTTTCATATAAAGTGTCATGTTTTGTCTTTGATCATCATGTCTTGTCCCTGTGCTTCCCTCTGCGGTCTTATTAGGTTCTTTCCCCTCTTTCTCTCTCTCTCTCTCCTCCTCCCTCTCTCCCTCTCCCGCTCTCTCTCTCTATCGTTCCGTTCCTGCTCCCAGCTGTTTCTCATTCTCTAACGACCTCATTTACTCTTTCACACCTGTCCCCATTTTGCCCTCTGATTAGAGTCCCTATTTCTCCCTCTGTTTTCCGCTTCTGTCCTTGTCGGATTCTTGTTTGATGTTTGCTGTCCTGTGTCCTTGTTCCGCCCTGTCGTGTTTTTGCCTTCTTCAGATGCTGCGTGTGTGAGCAGGTGTCTATGTCAGCTACGGCCTGTGCCTTCCTGAAGCGACCTGCAGTCTGTGGTCGCGTCTCCAGTCGTTCCTCTCTACTGACGAGAGGATTTCAGTTTCCTGTTTTGGATTTACCTTTGATATATCCAGGAGAATCATTGTTTGTTTGATACTGGAATAAAGACTCTGTTTCTATTACGTCGCTTTTGGTCCTCTTCACCAGCATAACAGAAGAATCCGACCAAGATGGACCAGCGACTATGGATTCTCTCAACACTGCCGTCGAGTTCCAGGGAGCAATGCTCGGCAGACACGAGCAGGAATTGTTTGCTGCTCGTCATGCCGTTGAGACCCTGGCCGCTCAGGTCTCCGATCTCTCTGGACAGTTTCTGAGTCTCGTCTCGTGCCACCAGCTACTTCCTGGTCTTCCGAGTCTCCGGAACCTAGGGTTAATAACCCACCATGTTACTCTGGGCAGCCCACTGAGTGTCGCTCCTTTCTCACCCAGTGTGATTTGTGTTCTCTCTCCAGCCCAACACGTACTCAGAGAGAGAGAGCTCGGATCGCTTACGTCATATCACTCCTTACTGGTCGGCTCGGGAGTGGGGCACAGCTATCTGGGAGGCAAGGGCTGAGTGTTCTAACGTTTTATCAGAGCTTTAAAGAGGAGATGATACGGGTTTTTGATCGTTCAGTTTTTGGGAAGGAGGCTTCCAGGGCCCTGGCTTCCCTATGTCAAGGTGATCGATCCATAACGGATTACTCTATAGAGTTTCGCACTCTTGCTGCATCCAGTGACTGGAACGAGCCGGCGTTGCTCGCTCGTTTTCTGGAGGGACTCCACGCTGAGGTTAAGGATGAGATTCTCTCCCGGAGGTTCCTTCCAGCGTGGACTCTTTGATTGCACTCCGCCATCCGCATAGAACGACGGGTAGATCTTCGTCACCGAGCTCGTGGAAGAGAGCTCGCGTTAACGGTGTTTCCCCTCTCGCATCTCAACCATCTCCTCCACCGGCTCAGAGACTGAGCCCATGCAGCTGGGAGGTATCGCATCTCGACTAAGAGAGGGAACGGAGAATCACCAACCGCCTTTGCCTCTATTGCGGTTCTGCTGGACATTTTGTCATGTCATGTCCAGTAAAAGCCAGAGCTCATCAGTAAGCGGAGGGCTACTGGTGAGCGCTACTACTCAGGTCTCTCCATCAAGATCCTGTACTACCTGTCGGTCCATCTACGCTGGACCGTTTCGGCTGCTTCCTGCAGTGCCTTGATAGACTCTGGGGCTGAGGGTTGTTTTTATGGACGAAGCATGGGCTCGGAAACATGACATTCCTCTCAGACAGTTAGGGAAGCCACGCCCATGTTCGCCTTAGATGGTAGTCTTCTCCCCAGTATCAGATGTGAGACACTACCTTAATCCTCACAGTATCTGGTAACCACAGTGAGACCATTTCCTTTTTGATTTTTCGTTCACCTTTTCACCTGTTGTTTTGGGTCATCCCTGGCTAGTATGTCATAATCCTTCTATTAATTGGTCTAGTAATTCTATCCTATCTGGAACGTTTCTTGTCATGTGAAGTGTTTAATGTCTGCTATCCCTCCTGTGTCTTCTGTCCCTCTACTCAGGAGGAACCTGGTGATTTGACAGGAGTGCCGGAGGAATATCATGATCTGCGCACGGTCTTCAGTCGGTCCAGAGCCAGCTCCCTTCCTCCTCACCGGTCGTATGATTGTTGTATTGATCTCCTTCCGGGGACCACTCCCCCTCGGGGTAGACTATACTCTCTGTCGGCTCCCGAACGTAAGGCTCTCGAGGATTATCTGTCTGTTTCTCTCGACGCCGGTACCGTGGTGCCTTCTTCCTCTCCCGCCGGAGCGGGGTTTTTCTTTGTTAAGAAAAGGACGGTACTCTTCGCCCCTGCGTGGATTATCGAGGGCTGAATGACATAACGTGTAAGAATCGTTATCCGCTTCCCCTTATGTCGTCAGCCTTCGAGATTTTGCAGGGAGCCAGGTTCTTTATAAGTTGGACCTTCGTAACGCTTACCATCTCGTACGCATCAGAGAGGGGGACGAGTGGAAAACGGCGTTTAACACTCCGTTAGGGCATTTTGAATACCGGGTTCTGCCGTTCGGTCCTCGCTAATGCTCCAGCGCTGTCTTTCAGGCATTAGTTAATGATGTCTGAGAGACATGCTGAACATTTTTGTTTTCGTTTACCTTGACGATATCCTGATTTTTCACCGTCACTCGAGTTCATGTTCAGCAGCGTTCGACGTGTACTCCAGGCGCCTTTTAGAGAATTGTCTCTACGTGAAGGCTGAGAAGTGCGCCTTTCATGTCTCCTCTGTTAATAACCCACCATGTTACTCTGGGCAGCCACACTGAGTGTCGCTCCTTTCTCACCCAGTGTGATATTGTGTTCTCTCTCCAGCCCAACACGTACTCAAGAGAGAGAGCTCGGATCGCTTACGTCATATCACTCCTTACTGGTGGGCTCGGAGTGGGGCACAGCTATCTGGGAGGCAAGGGCTGAGTGTTCTAACGAGATTTTGCAGGGAGCCAGGTTTCTTTACTAAGTTGGACCTTCGTAACGCTTACCATCTCGTACGCATCAGAGAGGGGGACGAGTGGAAAACGGCGTTTAACACTCCGTTAGGGCATTTTGAATACCGGGTTCTGCCGTTCGGTCTCGCTAATGCTCCAGCTGTCTTTCAGGCATTAGTTTAATGAATGTACTGAGAGACATGCTGAACATTTTTGTTTTCGTTACCTTGACGATATCCTGATTTTTTCACCGTCACCGAGATCATGTTCAGCACGTTCGACGTGTACTCCAGCGCCTTTTAGAGAATTGTCTCTACGTGAAGGCTGAGAAGTGGCGCCTTTCATGTCTCCTCTGTCACATTTCTCGGTTCTGTTAATTTCCGCTGAGGCATGTCAGATGGATCCCGCTAAGGTCAGGCTGTCAGCGATTGGCCGTTCCTAAGTCACGTGTCGAGTTGCAGCGCTTTCCTGGTTTCGCTAATTTCTATCGGCGTTTCATCGTAATTTCGGTCAAGTGACTGCCCCTCTCACAGCTCCTGGACTTCTGTCAAGACTTGCTTTAAGTGGTCCGGTTCCGCCCCAGGGAGTTTTGATCTCCATCAAGAAGCGTTTTACATCCGCCCCTATCCTTGTTACCCTGACGTCACTAAACAATTCATTGTCGAAGGTGACGCTTTCAGAGGTGGCGTGGGAGCCATTCCTGTCTCAGCGCTTCCATTCTGACGATAAGGTCCATCCTTGCGCTTACTTTTCTCATCGCCTGTCGCCATCGGAACGCAACTATGATGTGGGTAACCGCGAACTGCTCGCCATCCCCTTAGCCATAGGCGAATGGCGACAGTGGTTGGAGGGGGGACCGTCCCTTTTGTCGTTTGGACTGACCATAAAACCTTGAGTACATCCGTTCTGCCAAACGACTTAATGCACGTCAAGCTCGTTGGGCGTTGTTTTTCGCTCGTTTCGAGTTCGTGATTTCCTATCGTCCGGGAAATAAGAACACCAAAGCCTGATGCCTTATCCCGTCTCTTTAGTTCTTCTGTGGCTTTTCTACCGACCCCGAGGGGATTCCCCTGAAGGCGTGTTGTCGGGTTGACTGTCTGGGGAATTGAAGAGACAGGTAAAGCAAGCACTCACTCACACTGCGTCACCGCGCGCTGTCCTAGTAACCTTCTGTTCGTTCCTGTCTCTACTCGTCTGGCTTGTTCTTCAGTGGGCTCTCCTGCCAAGTTACTGGCCACCCCGCGTTCGGGGTACGCTTGCTTCTATTCGCCAGCGGTTTTGGTGGCTACTCAGGAGCGGGACACGCGCGTTTCGTGGCTGCTTGTTCGGACTGCGCGCAGACTAAGTCAGGTAACTCTCCTCCTGCCGGTCGTCTCAGACCGCTTCCATTCCTTCTCGACCATGGTCTCACATCGCCTTAGACTTTATTACCGGTCTGCTCGTTCTGCGGGAGAAGACTGTGATTCTTACGGTTATCGATAGGTTCTCTAAGGCGGCACACTTCATTCCCCTCGCTAAGCTTCCTTACCGCTAAGGAGACGGCACAAATCATCATTGAGAATGTGTTCAGAATTCATGGCCTCCCGTTAGACGCCGTTTCAGACAGAGGTCGCGCAATCTCCGTCACAGTTTTGGAGGGAGTTCTGTCGTTTGATTGTGCTTCCGTCAGTCTCTCTTCCGGGTTTCCTCCCCAGTTAACGGTCAAGCAGAAAGGGCCAATCCAGTCGATTGGTCGCATATTACGCAGCCTTTCGTTTCGAAACCCTGCGTCTTGGGCAGAACAGCTCCCCTGGGCTGAGTACGCTCACAATCGCTTCCTTCGTCTGCTACCGGGCTATCTCCGTTTCAGAGTAGTCTTTGGGTAACAGCCTCCTTGTTTCTCGTCCCAGCTCGCCGAGTCCAGCGTTCCCTCCGCTCAGGCTTTTGTCCAACGTTGTGAGCGCACCTGAGGAGGGTCGGTCTGCCACTTTGCCGTTACAGGGCGCAGACTGTGAGAGCGCAATAAAACGTAGGATTAAGAGTCCTAGGTATTGTCGCGTCAGAGAGTGTGGCTTTCCACTCGTAACCTTCCCTTACGACAGCTTCTCGCAAGTTGACTCCGCGGTTCATTGGTCCGTTCCGTGTCCTTCAGGTCGTCAATCCTGTCGTTGTCTGTGCGACTGCTTCTTCCGCGACATCTTCGTCGCGTCCACCCTGTCTCCATGTCTCTTGTGTCAAGCCTTTTTCTTCGCGCCCCCGTTCGTCTTCCCCCCCCCCCGTCCCCGTCCCTTCGAGGGCGCTCCTATTTACAAGGTACGGAGGATCATGGACATGCGTTCTCGGGGACGTGGTCACCAGTACACTTAGTGGATTGGGGAGGGTTACGGTCCTGAGGAGAGGAGTTGGGTTCCATCTCGGGACGTGCTGGACGTTCCGTTGATTGATGATTTCCTTCGTTGCCGCCAGGGTTCCTCCTCGAGTGCGCCAGGAGGCGCTCGGTGAGTGGGGGGTACTGTCATGTTTTGTCTTTGATCATCATGTCTTGTCCCTGTGCTTCCCTCTGCTGGTCTTATTAGGTTCTTTCCCTCTTTCTCTTCTCTCTCTCCTCCTCCCTCTCTCCCTCTCCCGCTCTCTCTCTCTATCGTTCCGTTCCTGCTCCCAGCTGTTTCTCATTCTCCTAACGACCTCATTTACTCTTTCACACCTGTCCCTATTTTGCCCTCTGATTAGAGTCCCTATTTCTCCCTCTGTTTTCCGCTTCTGTCCTTGTCGGATTCTTGTTTGATGTTTGCTGTCCTGTGTCCTTGTTCCGCCCTGTCGTGTTTTTGCCTTCTTCAGATGCTGCGTGTGAGCAGGTGTCTATGTCAGCTACGGCCTGTGCCTTCCTGAAGCGACCTGCAGTCTGTGGTCGCGTCTCCAGTCGTTCTCTCCTACTGACGAGAGGATTTCAGTTTCCTGTTTTGGATTTACCTTTGATATATCCAGGAGAATCATTGTTTTGTTTGATACTGGAATAAAGACTCTGTTTCTATTACGTCGCTTTTGGGTCTCATTCACCAGCATAACATAAAGTAATTGCCTTTCACAATGCAATATTCACAATACTTTTCATATGATTCTCTTCTCATATGTTTAAATACATTTGACCATCACCTAATCCAACTGTGCTTAATGGTTAAATCACTTAACCTTTTGGTAAACCTATAGATTTATACTGGTTTCTCTACTGTATATAGATTTTGAGAATGGCCCCCATCAAAGAGGTCAAAGAGGTGGGCATGGGCCCCATCAAAAGAGGTGGCCATGGGCCCCATCAAAGAGGTGGCCATGGCCCCATCAAAGAGGTCAAAGAGGTGCCATGGGCCCCATCAAAGAGGTGGGCATGGGCCCCATCAAAGAGGTGGCCATGGGCCCATCAAAGAGGTGGCCATGGGCCCCATCAAAGAGGTCAAAGAGATGGCCATGGGCCCCATCAAAGAGAGGCCCATGGGCCCATCAAGAGGTCAAAGAGGTGGCCATGGGCCCCAATCAAAGAGGTGGCCATGGGCCCCATCAAAGAGGTCAAAGAGGTGGCCATGGGCCCCATCAAAGAGGTGGCATGGGCCCCAACAAAGAGGTGGCATGGGCCCCATCAAAGAGGTCTAAGAGGTGGCATGGGCCCCATCAACAGAGGTGGGCATGGGCCCCATCAAAAAGGTCAAAGAGGTGGGCATGGGCCCCATCAAAGAGGTGGGCATGGGCCCCATCAAAAAGGTCAAAGAAGTAGGCATGGGCACTGTCAAAGAGTTGGACATCAGAGAGAGGGAGGCAGACGGCAGGGAACTGTTGTGTCTAATAAACAGAGACCTTACCATAGCAGAGGCTGACAGATTAGTTTACCCCAATCTGAAAAGATAAATTGTCAATTCGATCATGAGAACTGGTAAATCTGCAGGATATGCTTTACATTTACATATACAGTACACAACATATTGTAATGCATGTAAATTCACAAAACATTTCACAGTATTATTCCAGTATGATATATTGACAGTATACTCTGTTCTACCCTCAGAACCGACAGAAGACCCCATGGTGGTGTCCGTGGTCGTGTGCTGACCGACCAGCAGGAGTGGGCAGTGGTGGAAACGGTGAGGGCCAGGAATGACGTACGGCTGTCTGAAATAAAGCAGGTCATTGAAGAGAACGATGACACCTTTGCCAATGTGGCATCCATCAGCCTACCAACAGTCGCACACCTTTTGAAGAGGAACCAGGTATGTAGGAAACACATTTACCTGGTGCCTTTTGAGAGAAACAACGACCGGGTGAAACAACTGCAGGCCGAGTATTTTCAGGTACCACACTATATACTGTATTGCTGTTACTATTTACTGCACATGCTACTTCACAATTTCATATTGGAACTATACTGTAAAAAATAACTATACCAATATATATTTTTAGAGGGTGATGGTGCTTGATACTGCTGTGAACCATAACAAGCATATCTTTGTTGACGAAGTGGGCTTCAACCTGGCCAAAACTCAGCGCCATGGGCGCACGGGCGACCGTCCGAGTGCCAGGGAAACTTGGGGGAAACATCTCCATGTGCACCGCTATCTCTGAAGATGGTGTGGTAGGACGTAGGCCATTACTTGGGTCCTACAACACTGCACACCTCATTGTGATACTCAATGAAATTGATCAAGCCTGTCAAGGTGAAGGGGATGATAATTTATGGCCAAATGATTAAGACAGGCTTGATGCAAATGAATGTGTGCTGAACATTGTTTTATTTTCATTAATTTGTTTCATTTAATTTCAGACAGTAATTGCAATTATATCCGAAAAAAAAATTTTTTTTTGCAAGAATGGTTTTAGAGGATGTCTTCATTGATCACACATTGTATAGATATTATGGAAAGTATACATTTTCTTGGTAATGTAAGTGTATTGCCTAATGTAAAACTGTGTAATCTATTGTAATTTACAGTATTGTAGCATATTACTCTCAGCACTTTTTGGGGCCAATTGTGCCTCGCCTAATGGGTCTTCCGGTCGCGGCCGGCTGCGACACAGCCCGGGTTTGAACCCAGGATCTGTAGTGATGCCTCGAGCACTGCAGTGTCTTAGAACGCTACGCCACTCGGGAGGCCCACTTTCAGCACTTCTAAGGGCGATTTGAAAGACGTATCTTACATTGTTTGTTATTGGATTAACTGGTAGTTAAAACGACTACGTTGAAAATATATCATTATGTTGTGTTTTGGTGATTAAACCAATGTTCTCATTACATTTTAAGTGTGACCAGTTTGGAGTTTTGTACTAAGAGTTGTGAAAATGTACCACACACACGTGAAAATAGTACCAAAGAGATACATTTAAAACTGTGATCAGAAAATAATGTAATGTGCCAAATGTCTCCCACTGAGTAATGTACCTTTTCGGTTATGTGTGGAGAATCCAAAGTAGAAGAGATCAGAGGTGTGGACTCGAGTCAAATGACTTGGACTTGAGTCACAAATATGATGACTTGCAACTCGACTTTAACACCAATGACTCGTGACTTGACTTGGACTTGAGCCTTATGACTCGACCTGACTTGATACCCTCCCCAAGCCCAAATATAAAAAATTATGCTATTTAAAAAAGTGTGCGGCGCATCAACTCTTCATTTAACGGATTACAATTTGAATTGGACAGCAGCCACTCAAATTGTGCCAGCTGAGAAAAAGTTGTGCGTGGAAGTGCAGAGGAACGTCGGCGGGTGAATTCAGATGGAGCCCTTGGAAAGATGATACCCAAAATTATTATTTTCGGATATAAAGACGCTGTATCAACAAAAAACAGATTGCAACTTGCAAAACATGCGGGAAGAAAATTACAGACGGAGGCGCAACAATTTCCAACTTTAACACCCCTACTTATCACATGTATACACGCAACCACTCACCTACACTACTGACTACTGACTACACACACACACCATTGTTAATTGTATTTACTTTACCTTAGTTAATAAATATAGTTTGTTATTCCTTATCTCCATGTGGTCTCCCTTTTGTTACGGGCTTTGAGCCGGTTCGTAACAGTATCATGTAGGCTAACGTAACGTTAAATCAATGAGCCTCCGCAGTCAGTCAGTCCGGGAACGTGATCATTGCACCCAAGATTGAGCTACAACTCCTAAATCCTGCCTGATGTTACTGCTGTTCCTAAAACCATTGACATACGTTAGCCTACTGTAACCACACAGAGAGAGTGTGTGTGTGTTAAGGTTGGGCGATTGTGTACAAGCCTACATCATCCGATTGCGCCCCGTAACAATCCTCGATAGTCGATCACTATTAGGGGGGGGTGTATCTTTCTCATGGCTACCCATGTATTTCCATGGAAATATAACATTTATTTGGAAAGTAATAAATATATTGATATTTTTAAAAGCATTCATGATTTGCGTAAATGTAATATACTAACTATTACTCTTGTTAAAAATATGAAATGGTATTACATTTGGTGAAGAGCACATTATGACTTGTTTAGGACTCAAAACTCAAAGTTTGGACTTGAGACTTGACTCGGACTTGCCTGTCTTGACTTGGGACGTGACTTGAGCGCTAAGACTTGAGACTTACTTGTGACTTGTAAAACAATGACTTGGTCCCACCTCTGGAAGAGATTCTCCATAACTGGTGATTGAATTGTACACCTTTGGACTAGTGTGGATCTGTGGTGCTGATAGGGGCATAGGGGTGTGTGTGTGTGTGTGATATTACCCTGCCAAATATGGGCACCAGGTGGTGCTCGCACATGGAGAACATGTCGATGTCCTTCACAATAACCATCTCATCGTGGTCCTCGTCGAAGATGGCATCGTTCAGCACATCTGCGGAAGCAAAAGAAAATGAGAGTGAGACGGATGAGTGCGAGGGCCATCGAGTTGACGCCATAAAGCTCCGAGACCCTTGACGAGACACTCAGACGAGACAGCCCCCCCAACCTTATCACTCTCCCTCCATCCCATATGACATACAGTGCCGTGATAAAGTATTTGCCACCTTTCTGATTCTCTATTTTTGCATATATTTCTGACACTGAATGTGATCAGATCTTCAACCAAAACCTAATATTAGATGAAGGGTGAACAAATAACACAACATACTGATACTGCTTTAATTTATTTAATAAACAAAGTTACGCAACACCCAATGCCGCCGTGTGAAAAAGTAATTGCCCCCTTACACTCAATAACTGGTGGTGCCATCTTTCGTCGCAGGGGGAAATTTGAATATCTGAACATATATCTGTCCTTTAGTCTGAGTCCACATTTTTGCTTCCAACTGCTGTGTCTTTGTGAGACGCAGAGTAGGTGAACAGATGATCTCTGCATGTGGGGTTCCCACCGTGAAACATGGAGGAAGTGTGATGGTGCTTTGCTGGTGACACTGTCAGTGATTTATTTAGAATTCAAGGCACACTTAACTCTCTAGGGGGTGTTGGCCCCCTCTCTTGGGGGTGAAATTGCAGAGTGCCAAATTCAAAAACAGAAACACTCATCATAAAAATGAATGAAACATACAAGTGTTACACATCGGTTTAAAGATTAACTTCTTGTTAATCCAACCACGGTGTCAGATTTCAAAAAGACTTTACGGCAAAAGCAAACCATGCGGATATCTGAGAACAGCGCCCAGCAGACAAATTACAAACAGTAACCAGCCAAGTAGACGAGTAACAAAAGTCAGAAATAGCGATAAAATTAATAGATGACCTTAGATGATCTTCATATGGTTACACTCACAAGACTCCCAGTTACCCAATACATTTTAGTTTTGTTCGTTAAAGTCCCTCTTTATATCCAAAAACCTCAGTTTTGTTAGCGCGTTTTGTTCAGTAATCCACTGTCTCAAATAGAGGTCGACCGATTATGATTTTTCAACGCCGATACCGATTATTGGAAGACCAAAAAATCTGATACCGATTAATCGGCTGATTTTTAAAAATGTATTTGTAATAATGACAATTACAACAATACTGAATGAACACTTATTTTAACTTAATATAATACATCATAAATAATAAAATCTATTTAGCCTCAAATAAATAATGAAACATGTTCAATTTGGTTTAAATAATGCAAAAACAAAGAAAGTAAAAGTGCAATATGTGCCATGTAAGAAAGCTAACATTTAACTTCCTTGCTCAGAACATGAGAACATATGAAAGCTGGTGGTTCCTTTTAACATGAGTCTTCAATATTCCAGGTAAGAAGTTTTAGGTTGTAGTTATTATAGGAATTATAGGACTATTTCTCTCTATACGATTTGTATTTCATATATCTTTGACTATTGGATGTTCTATAGGCACTTTAGTATTGCCAGTGTAAACAGTATAGCTTCCATCCCTCTCCTCACTCCTACCTGGGCTCGAACCAGGAACACCGACAACAGCCACCCTCGAAGCAGCGTTACCCATGCAGAGCAGAGGGAACAACTACTCCAAGTCTCAGAGCGAGTGACGTTTGAAACGCTATTAGCGCGGACCCGCTAACTAGCTAGCCATTTCACATCGGTTAACACCAGCCTAATCTTGGAGTTGATAGGCTTGAAGTCATAAAACAGCGCAATGCATGAAGCATTGCGAAGAGCTGCTGGCAAAACGCACAAAAGTGCTGTTTGAATGAATGCTTACGAGCATGCTGGTGCCTACCATTGCTCAGTCAGACTGCTCTATCAAATCAAAGACTTAATTACAACATAACACACAGAAATACTAGCCTTAGGTCATTAAATGGTGGAATCCGGAAACTATCATCTCGAAAAACAAAACATTTTATTCTTTCAGTGAAATACGGAACCGTTCCGTATTTTATCTAATGGTGCATCCTCAGTCTAAATATTCCTGTTACATTGCACAACCTTCAATGTTATGTCATAATTACGTAAAATTCTGGCAAATTAGTTCGCAATGAGCCAGGTGGCCCAAACTGTTGCATATACCCTGACTCTACGTGCAATGAACGCAAGAGAAGTGACACAATTTCACCTGGTTAATATTGCCTGCTAACCTGGATTGTCTTTTAGCTAAATATGCAGGTTTAAAATGTAAAAATATATACTTCTGTGTATTGATTTTAAGAAAGGCATTGATGTTTATGGTTAGGTACACGTTGGAGCAACGACAGTCCTTTTTCGGCGATGCGCACCGCATCGATTATATGCAACGCAGGACACGCTAGATAAACTAGTAAATATCATCAACCATGTGTAGTTATAACTAGTGATTATGATTGATTGATTGTTTTTATAAGACAACTTACCTTGGCTTCTTACTGCATTCGCATAACAGGCAGGCTCCTCGTGAGGCAGGTGGTTAGAGCGTTGGACTAGTTAACCGTAAGGTTGCAAGATTGAATCCCCGAGCTGACAAGGTAAAAAATCTGTCGTTCTGCCCCTGAACAAGGCAGTTAACCCACCGTTCCTAGGCCGTCATTGAAATAAGAATGTGTTCTTAACTGACTTGCCTAGTTAAATAAAGGTGTAAAAAAAAATATATATATAATAATATATATATATATATAAAAAATTAATTGGCAAAAATCGGCATCCAAAATACCGATTTCCGATTGTTATGAAAACTTGAAAATCGGCCCTAATTCAAATCGGACATTCCGATTAATCGGTCGACCTCTAGTCTCCAACATCCGGTGAAATTGCAGAGCGTGAAACTCAACAAAACAGAAATTCTCATAATAAACATACATAAAAGATACAAATGTTATACATCAGCTAAAAGATAAACTTCGTTTAATCCAACCGRTGTGTCAGATTTCAAAAAGGCTTTACGGCGAAAGGAAACCATGCGATTATCTGAGAACTGCGTCCAGCAGACAAATCATTACAAACAGTAACCAGCCAAGTAGATAAGTAACAACAGTCAGAAATAGCGATAAAATGTATCACTTACCTTTGATGATCTTCATATGGTTGCACTCCAAAGACTCCATGTTACACAATAAATGTTTGTTTTGTTCTATAAAGTCCCTCTTTATATTCAAAAACCTCAGTTTTGTTGGTGCAACAGACAGACGAAAAATCAAAAAAGTGCCATAAAAGTTCGTAGAAACATGTCAAACGATGTTTATAATCAATCCTAAGGTTGTTTTTGTCATAAATAATCGATCATATTTCAACCGGACGATAGCTTCGTCAATCGAAAAGGAAAAACAAGAAAGGCACGCTCCCGGTCATGRGCAGGACTCATGTCTGGAAATTTCCACTGTCCTCTCATTGAAAGTGGTGTTTCTGCCTCATGTTTCATAGTAAAAGCCTGAAACAATGCCTAAAGACTGGCCACATGTAGTGGAAGCCATAGGGATCGTGAACTGGGTCATAAGTCTTTGTATGGTGAATAGGCTTTCAAAGGTAAAACAGGCATTTTAAAATAATAGCACTTCCTGGATGGATTTTCCTCAGGGTTTTCGCCTGCCATATCAGTTCTGTTATACTCACAGACATTATTTTAACAGTTTTGGAAACTAGAGTGTTTTCTATCCAAATCTACTAAATATATGCATATCCTAGCTTCTGAACCTGAGTAGCAGGCAGTTTACTTTGGGCACGCTTTTCATCCAAAATTCCGAATGCTGCCCTCTACCCTAGTGAGGTTAACCAGCATGGCTACCACAGCATTCTTCAGCGATACGCCATCCCATCTGGTTTGCGCTTAGTGGGACTGCCATTTGTTTTTCAACAGAGCTATTTGACCAAGAAGGAGAGTGATGGAGTGCTGCATCAGATGCCCTGGCCTCCACAATCACCCGACCTCAACACAATTGAGATGGTTTGGGATGAGTTGAACTGCAGAGTGAAGGAAAAGCAGCCAACAAGTCCCCAACATATGTGGGAACTCCATCAAGACTGTTGTAAAAGCTTTCCAGGTGAAGCTGGTTGAGAGAATGCCAACAGCGTGCAAAGCTGTCGTCAAGGCAAAGTGTGGCTACTTTGACGAAACTAAAATCCCAAATATATTTTGATTTGTTAAACACTTTTTTGGTTACTACATGATTCCATATGTGTTATTTCATAGTTTTGATGTCTTCTTCACTATTATTCTACAATGTAGAAAATAATAAAACTAAAAGAAAAACCCTTGAATGAGTAGGTGTGTCCATACTTTTGACTGGTACTGTATGTTTCATCGTTTTTTTTATGTTGAAGGGAAGCAATAGGAAGATTCTTTTTAATAATGTCTTATTATACCAAATAACTTCTTATGGCTGCGGGGCAGTATTGAGTAGCTTGGATGAAAAGGTGCCAAGAGTAAACTGCCTGCTCCTCAGTCCCAGTTGCTAATATATGCATATTATTAGTATATTTGGATAGAAAACACTCTGAAGTTTCTAAAACTGTTTGAATGATGTCTGTGAGTATAACAGAACTCATATGGCAGGCAAAAACSTGAGAAAAAATCCAACCAGGAAGTGGGAAATCTGAGGTTGGTCGATTTTCAACTCACCCCTTGTGAACGCTGCGTGTAACACATCCGGTGTCAGGATAAATAAAAAGCAAGGTCTGCTAACTTTCTTTAATTATGTTTAATTACCGCAAACAATGAATGGCAAATGCAATTTTCGTATATACGGGTTCGCTGCATCACCACGCAGGGTACACAGGGAACTGGCAGGAAGTACGTAAACAGCTGTTCTTATACCG
The DNA here is from genome assembly GCF_002910315.2 of Salvelinus sp. IW2-2015. NCBI lineage: Eukaryota > Metazoa > Chordata > Actinopteri > Salmoniformes > Salmonidae > Salvelinus > Salvelinus sp. IW2-2015. The sequence continues at coordinate 52,008 of NW_019942528.1, read as the reverse complement.
TGATGACGTAGTTCCAACGCGTCTGTTGGCTTATCACAGTAGAGGCTGGGCGCGGTTTAGACTTTGCCCCGCCTTTGCTGGCCCTCGGATTTGTCCAAGCCCCTTGGCGCGTTCCTTTTGTCCACATCTGGTTGCTGGGTAGATTAGATCCGTCTTGTGTCTGTCGATTSTACACTGAAACAMTTCCTAATATGGTATTGTCCAGTATTCTAACCTCCRGGTTGGCCTAGAGAGATGCACCCCTCCCCTCTCCAGACTGTKCACAGCTTTTATGGCCTGTGTTGGTCAGTCCTTACACCTACACACACACACCCCTCTGTATTGTTTGTGTGTGTGTGTAACAAAACAATATTCATCTTCAAACAATATGCTGACAGGCTATAGTGCATAAACATAAATCCTAACACCCTATCGAATAACACAGTGGGATATGGGTCATTTTGCACTTCCTACGGCTTCCACTAGATGTCAACAGTCTTTAGAACCTTGTCTGATGCTTCTACTGTGAAGTGGGGCTGAATGAGAGGGGATTGAGTAAGGTCTACCATGACCTGAACATGCGCTGACCATGCGCTGACCATGCTCTGTTCTATCGCATTTCTGAAGACAAAGGAATTCTCRGGTTGGAACATTATTGAAGATTTATGTTAAAAACATCCTAAAGATTGATTCAATACATCGTTTGACATGTTTCTGACTGTTACGTAACTTTTTGACATTTCGTCTGCTTTTAGTGAACGCGCTTCGTGACTTTGTATTTGTTTACCAAACGCGCTAACAAAAGTAGCTATTTGGACATAAATGATGGACATTACCGAACAAATCAAACATTTATTGTGGAACTGGGATTCCTGGGAGTGCATTCTGATGAAGATCATCAAAGGTAAGTGKATATTTATAATGTTTTTTCTGACTTCTGTTGACTGCACAATATGGCGGATATATTTTTGTCTTGATTGGGCTCCGAGTGCCGACCTCAGATTATTGCATGGTTAGCTTTTTCCGTAAAGCTTTTTTGAAATCTGACACAGCGGTTGCATTCAGGAGAAGTGGATCTAAAATTCCATGTATAACACTTGATCTTTGATCAACGTTTATTATGATTATTTCTGGAAATTGATGTGGCTCTCTGCAAAAATCACCGGATGTTTTTGGAACTACTGAACATAACACGTCAATATATACTGAGATTTTTTGATATGAATATGAACTTTACCGAACAAAACATACATGTATTGTGTAACATGAAGTCCTATGAGTGTCATCTGATGAAGATCAAAGGTTATTTCTATTTCTGCTTTTTGTGACTCCTGTCTTTGGCTGGAAAAATGGCTGTGTTTTTCTGTGATTTGGCGGTGACCTAACATAATCGTTTGTGGTGCTTTCGCTGTAAAGCCTTTTTGAAATCGGACACTGTGGTGGGATTAACAACAAGATTACCTTTAAAATGGTATAAGATAGTTGTATGTTTGAGGAATTTTAATTATGAGATTTCTGTTGTTTGAATTTGGCGTCATATCGATCCCGTTAACGGGATTGCAGCCATAAGAAGTTTATAAGGTAACACATTACTTGACACCCAGTGTCATAAGGTGAGATGACAAGGTCATAATGTGTCATAACTTGAAATAACCTGTCATATGGTTATAACACTGTCATGACCCATATATTTACACCTGTTGTGACATATATTGCATTATTTTATGGCTGGTTATGACACCTACATAAGTGTCAAAACCCACATTTATTCAAATGTGTTATTTCCCTGCCAAGAAGTTTCATTTTAAAGTTTGCTCATTAAATCCTTTATAGTTTTTGTTGAAATAAATTCTTTACAGTCATGTTGTTTTCATCATGTTTTAAATAGCATGTAGAAAATAAACTTTATGACACTGTCAAGAAGCATGATGACCAACATAATCATATAAGCTAGATAGGCCTATCAGGTACAGGCCCTTAAATCAGCCATCAATCAAAAAGAGGGTGTCTTGTCGTGCTCCTGAACTCTGCGCCTGCATTCATCCCAGTCATCACATACAGAGCATTGGGGTAGGTGCATGTCTAACATCAATGTGTGCGCAATTAGTGATAATTGAATTTTGTTAATAAAACAAATAAACATATAACATAAAACATACTGTTGACACGTAGGCTATGGTGTAACGGAATGTTTTGCCTTGTGCGGTAGGTTTTGTGGATTTTGACACTTATGTAGGTGTCATAACCAATGTTCCCTAAAATAAATGTCGGCCCTGAGTAAATTTCAGGTCTGCAAACTTGAACTCTGTGAAAACTACTAGCGCGCATTTACTGTGAACATTGAGGCTGTACCCTCTTTAAATTAAAGTTTTAACAGTGGCCAAGTAGACAACTGTGGCTATTTGATCATAATATAGGCCTACCAGGGTGGCCTAGCATCAAAAACAATGGAGAAATAAACACACTCCATAACATTTTAACATGTTAAAATTTTAACAAAATAAAACTCATTATTATTCCCATACCATTATTACAGAGAATCAGACAAATTATGCTACGCTCTGCCTGTTGGCTACTTAGCTTATTCAAGACGTCTCAAAATACAACACTTGCCCTTTTAAACACACATTTTGTGCACTTGGAGGCAAACACTCCCCCACTGTCTAGAAATGAGTTATAACTGGGCTAATAACTCACTAAGAATATGAACAAATGTGCACAGGTGGCTACACAGGTGGCTACACAGGTGGCTACACAGGTGGCTACACAGGTGGCTACACAGGTGGCTACACAGGTGGCTACACACAGCTCTCACTTTGATCTCAAAACAAGCACATCTACTCATGACTACTGTAGCCTAAACACAGTCCAGTTCAAAGATAATGGCACAGATCCATAAATGCCCATGGCTATTTGCATATAGGCCTACCGCAGCTCTGATTGGTTGTGGCGCACAGGTCTGTGTAGAGTATGTGCCTGAGTCTAGTTGTGCCCATCAATGCAATAGAATCCTACTCCAATGCGCTCTGCCTACAAGAAAATCAGTTAGTTTAGCATGCTAAATCTTGCAATCTTGTTTGTTTTGTTTCGGTATATTACATTAAAAGTGGCTAATATTGCGTTTATTTGATCAGAATTTCCACAGTAGAGCGAAAACGTCGATAGTGTTAACTAAAGTGGAAAACTGTAGAAAGTTTAGTGAAGTTAAATTTCGTGCTTCTCTCTTGAGAATGGCGCTGAAGGAGATGGCTGCCGTTTTACGATCCCGTAACCAATTGTGCTACTGTGTATGTTTTTTCGGCGTTATTTGTAACTTATTTTGTACATAATGTTTCTGCGACCGTGTCTTATGACCAAAAAGAGCTTCTAGATATCAGGACAGCGAATACTCACCCCGTACCAGAGGAATACTTTTTCTTCAACGAGTCAGACGGGAAGGATTTACTTCAGATGCCCGACAAGGTCCTGATCCCCGTCATTCACAGAAGAAAGAGACGGAGGTATCGAGGACAAAGGTCCCGGGTACCTTGTAAGGATACGTCGCCGAGAGGGTAATCTACCTTTACCATCGGTCCTATTAGCCAACGTACATTCGATCGATAATAAAATAGACAAACTACAATCAAGTATATCCTAAAAACGAGACATTAAAAACTGCAATATCTTATGTTTCACAGAGGATAGAACAGCGGCCTCTGGTAAGACAAGGGGTGGCGGTCTATGTATATTTGTAAACCACTGCTGGTATACAAAATCTAAGGAAGTCTCAAGATTTTGCTGGCCTGAGGTAGAGTATCTCATGATAAGCTGTAGACCACACTATTTACCAAGAGAGTTTATCTGTATTTTTCGTAGCGGTCTATATACCACCACAAACTGATGCTGGCACTACGACTGCACTCAATGAGCCATAAACGGCCATAAACAAACAGGCAAACACTCATCCAGATGCGGCGCTCCTATTGGCCGGAGACTTTAATGCAGGGAAACTCAAATGGGTTTTACCTCATTTATACCAGCATGTTAAATGTGCAACCAGAGGGGTAAAAAAAAAAAAAAAACATAATTCTATCCTCCTGATTCTTGCTTACAAGCAAAAACAAACGCAGGAAGCACCAGTGACTCGGTCAATAAGAAAGTGGTCAGATGAAGCGGATGCTAAGCTACAGGACTGTTTTGCTAGCACAGACTGGGATAAGTTCCGGGATTCTTCCAATGGCATTGAGGAGTACACCACATCAGTCACTGGCTTCATCAATAAGTGCATCGATGACGTCGTCCCCACAGTGACCGTACGCACATACCCCAACCTACTGTGGTAGGTTTTTACACTCTTATGTAGGTGTCATAACCAGCCATAAAATAACACAATATACAGTATATCACAACAGGTCTAAATATAGGTGCCATGACGGTCTTATGACCATATTATAACAAGTTATGTCAGCTGTTATGACATATGACATGGTTATGGGTGTCAAGTAAAGCGTTAACCAAAATAATACAAAARAACCCAAAGCGCAGCGTGGAAAGTGTTCATGATCTTTATTTGTCAAGAATCACTCAAACAAAAATAACGAATACAAAAATGAAAGCGAACAGTTCCGTCAGGCACAGATACTAAACGGAAAACACCCCACAAAACCCAAACGGAAAATGACAACTTATATATGATCCCCAATCAGAGACAACGATAGACAGCTGCCTCTGATTGGGAACCACACTAGGCAAAAACAACAAAGAAATAGACAACATAGAATGCCCACCCAAAATCACACCCTGACCTAACCAAATAGAGAAATAAAACGTCTCTAAGATCAGGGCGTGACAGTACCCCCCCCCCCAAAGGTGCGGACCTGAACCTATAGGGGAGGGCTACGTCCCGAACCGGTGGAAGCTCCGGTTCGGGACGTAGCCCCCGCTCCCTACGCGGCTCTCTAAGGTCAGGGCGTGACAAGCTCAAATGCATAAACACCTTGACAGCTTTACAAAATGAAATATTAAAGCCAAACAATACAGGCTTTCAATCACACCAAAGACCAAAACTATATTGACAAATTATACATACTGTAGCCTAACTATCAAACGTGGACGAGCATCCACACTAGAGGATAGTTTGTGCTACAGTCGGCCTACATCTGTCAATCAACTGAGGGCCCAAATCAGCTCATCAACTCAGCCATGGGAACACAGATGGCTATTATTGGTTTTCACACCGTCCATTATGTGACATTGGATAGGCTAGCGGGTAGACTACAGAATGTAGCCAATTGGAATATAATCAAATAACAAGGGGCCTATTGCAACGATCGACGGCACTATATTATCACCAGCTGATGTCTCATTAAACCATCAATACATGCTAAAATCAAAATCAATCATGTTTGTACATTTGAATGTTGCAGAAATAGGACCTATAGTAGGCCTAGCATTTGAGCGAGCGAGAGACACACTTCCATGCAGAACAGGGCTCTACAGTGTGACCATTTTACTCGCATATGTTCCTAAATATTTAGTTCAGGAGCACCAGTGTGCCTAGAAAAATTAAGAAATTAATATGGATCTTTAGTGACCACAGAGATTTAGGACATCCGTTTAACATCCCATGCGAAAGACTGCACCTTACACAGGACAATGTCCTGGGGCATTGGGATTTAAAAAAAAATTTGACCAGCGATAAGAGTGCCTCCTATTGGCCCTCCAACACCACTTCCAACAGCATCTGGTCTCCCATCCAGGGAGAATGTCAGGCCATCCATCCGTGAGCTAAAGCTGAAGCCAGCTGGGTCATGCAGCAAGACAATGACCAAAACACACAAGAAAGTCTACATTAGAATGGCTGAAAAGCAACAAATTCAAGGTTCTGGAATGGCCAAGTCAAAGTCTAGACCTAAATCCAATTGAGATGTTGGACCTCCTGAAACGAGTGGTTCATGCTCAAAAACCCACAAATGTCGCTGAGTGAAAGCAGTGCTGCATGGAAGAGTGGGCCAAAATTCCTCAACAGCGATGTGAGAGACTGATCAACAACTACAGGAAGCTTTTGGTTGCAGTCATTGCAGTTAAATATGTCACAACCAGTTATTGAGTGTAAGGGGACAATGGCTTTTTCACACAGTGGCATTGGGTGTTACATAATTGAAATAAATTAAATAAGTCTCAACATTGTCTCATTTGTTCACACTGGTTCCAATTATCTAATATTAGGTTTTGGTTGAAGATCTGATAACATTCAGTGTCAGAAATATGCAAAAATAGAGAAAATCAGAAAGGGGGCAAATACTTTTTCYAGGCAATGTATGCCTGTTGTTTCTCTGGCAAACACTGTAATTACCTCTCGACCCCATATAGGCCTACCACTCTCTGTTTTGTTTTCCCTCGTAGCGGAGCTCATATGATTGTTCAAATAAATCTAACGGTTATAGCGGTTTGTGCGGACGCACCCTCCTTTCTCCCTGACTGAGGTTTTTAATTTCCTGGCCGCCTATCTACGGAGGTTGTGGTGGGAGGAACGTTTCTGCGGTAAGCCAACTGTCTGACTTGTTGCTTCAGGGCCCTGCGGTGTTGTTGCAGTGTCGTCGTCTCGTTGCCTGAATGAGCAGCAGCTGCCAGGTTTGGGTGCCGTGATGAGATCATGGCTAACAACAAAATAAAACGGTAACAGGTTCTCCATACATCGTAGGGTGTGATAAGTCAGTCATCACCATCTAACCAAGTTTCGATGATGGACTATGCATGTTTAGACCAATGCCTTCAGAAAGTATTGATACCCCTTGACTTATTTCACATTTTGTTGTTTTACAGCCTGAATTCAAAATGGTTTAAATATTTTTTTTCTCACCCATCTACACACAATACCCCATAATGACAAAGTGAGAAGATTTTTTTTAAACATTTTTGCAAATTTATTGAACATGAAATACAGAAATATCTAATTTCTCGTAAATTTGACGAGGGTAATTATTCATACTCTCGTCAATACTGTGTAGAAGCACCTTTTGCAGCAATGACAGCTGTGAGTCTTTCTCTGTAAGTCTCAAAGAGCTTTCTACACCTGGATTGTGGAACATTTGCTGATTATTTTATTACAATTCTTCAAGCTCTGTCAAATGTGTTGTTGATTATTGCTAGACAACCATTTTCAGGTCTTGCCATAGATTTTCAAGTAGATTTAAGTCAAAATTCTAACTCGGCCACTCGTTCACTGTCTTCTTCGTAAGTAACTCCAATGTAGATTTGGCCTTGTGTTTTCGGTTATAGTCCTGCTGAAAGGTGAATTCATCTCCCAGTGTCTGGTGGYAAGCAGACTGAACCAGGTTTTCCTCTAGGATTTTGCCTGTGCTTAGCTCCATTACATTGATTTTGTACCCTGAAAAACTCTCCAGTCCTTAACGATTATAAGCATACCCATAACATGATGCAGACACCACTATTCTGATGCACACACACACACACACAGGAAAAGAACAGGAAACCAAATCAGCATCTCCCCAAGTCATCTCAGACAAACACACACAATCACAAACGCGCACGCAGGCACATATGCACAATCACAAACATGACACCAACACAAACAACCTCATACACACACAATGAGTCTCTATGGTTACACCGCAAAGGGGTTGAGAGGGCTGGTGGCCATGTTGGCTCATACTCAGCTTTCTCACGCTCTCCCTTTCCCTCTCATCCTCTTCTCTCCTCTCCCTACCCACTTCACGGTCTCTCTCTTTCCCAGTCGTTGCTCTCTCCTCTCTATCCCTTTCTCTCCCTCGTCCCCCACTCCCTCTCAACCCCCTGAAGGAGTGCTGTCCTCCCCCTGCCCCTTCACGTCGACACCTAATGACGACATTAAAGCCTGAGGCCAGTCTTCCCAAGTGACTGAGATAATGACAGTATTACACATCCTCCCACTCCTCCATCAATCTCAATGAACGGCTCCTAGTGTGGGCTTTTCGTTCTTTATAAAAGAGGAGTCCACATGAAAGGATACCTCCTAATTAGGTGAAAGGAGAGATCATGCATATTGCTTACAGGCCTCTGTTCAAATGCAGTTCTGAAGGATCTGTGTTATGAATTTTATGAATAATGACTAAATGATGTATACGTTTAACGTAGAACTATAACTAACAGAATTCTACCCTGTCTCTGTATAATGATAAATAATGTTTGTCCATAAGAAAGAGGGACTGTTAGCAGGCGAGGAACTGTGGCAGACAACTTGTGACCACTGTGGAACTGATAACAGGGAAGGAAGTCTCCCCACCCAGGGAGGGGAGAAACCTTGGGCTTGTAGTAGATTGTATAACAGGTGGCAGGCAATGTATGAGTAGGAGAAGACTTGTGAACTATATTGTCATTGTCTTAGAGGAGGAGGGACAGTTATGACGAAATGAGAGGTATATAAACCAATGTACATGTAAGGATGGGCAGAGCTCTCGTAAATAAACGTTGCTGACTATTGTAGACTGGCCTCTGTCTGATTCACTTCAACCAGTTTCTTACAAATTCTGGGTTTCAGGCTGAGTAATTCATTGAATTGGGTTTATGAACATGGAGAACATAATTCTCGTGACAATCTGTCATTCTGATTTTTTTGGAAGGTCATGTGTGTTGATAGCATCATACATAAACATGAATGGTAACACTTCCTACGAATAATTCCTAAACAATACTTTATAAGCGCATAGCATCATACATAAACATTAACACATGAATACCATCTTTATAATGCATTATAAGCACATAGGATCATATACAAATATGAACAGTAACACTTCCTATGAATACCCACTTCACAATGTATTATAAGCACATTTATAACACCTTATGAGCTATTCTTCATGCATGACATAGGTGCTAATAACTGCCTAATAGCATATAAATAAACAATGAATTAGCAACTAGATTCATAGGGCATTATGACCAGGCCTTATAAACCAAACTGTATAATGCACTATATGAAAATAATAAGGACAGAGAGCATCATAGGGATTGATTTTCATTCCTTTACACACCCTTTTGGACACAGTCTGTCTTGCACAGCAAACATGAGTGAATGTTTTTATTAGAACATGGAAATGACAAAGTCTTGGTCAGCAAAAAGGGATTTTAAATGGAAATTCTGTGACTAAGTGAGAATTTTTACAAATAGTGTGTGTGTGTCCACTGTTGGAGTAAGAAGATCCAGTCCTGCATCCTTCAAACTCACTTCCTGTATTCCCTGGGCACTCAATGAGTCACTCATATGAGCACACACAAAAGACACACATGCACACATGAAGACTAGGGCCGGGACGATACCAGTATCGCGAAAAAAATTCAATGACAAATAAGCAGACCAAATTCTTCGCTCCTTTAAAAACCTGCTATATGTAAAATAGTGAGTGCTTGGAAAATAAATAAATGTGACTCTGGATGACAACATAATGAGGTTTGTTTCCCATTACACTGTTTTGTTTCCTTGCCACGATACTAACTCGTATCGCTATACTGGTATAGTCCCGGCCCTATTGAAGACACTCATGAAGACACTCATGAAGAAACATATGCACACACACACACACACACACACACGGCATGTGCTAGTCCTGCATTGCACGTTTAAACAAAGGGGTTGTGCAAAATAAGAACCAATCCAAAAAGGGGGAGAAGACCACCACTGATGTCTGTGCTGAACACACACATTATATCATCATGACTCTTCACTTTTTGCAGGGTTTACAGTTTGGTTCGTCCCCTCATGTTCCCAAACCACACATACCTCAAACAGGGGGGGGAGAGCATTGAGTACATACATATAAACCAGGCAGGTTCCAAGCATTCTCAAGCTATTCCAGATGCATGTTTTTATGCTCCGGAGAGCCAGAGAGCGCTACTAACACATTCCTCGCGTGCGTCTCTCTCTCTCTCAAAATGTAATACACAGAGCCTCAAAGTGCTCCACATGAAACCAACTCCAGATGAGAGGGGGAGGAGGAAGAGGGTAGGGGTAATAATATTGTGAGGGGCAGCTCCCCAGCTCCACCACTAAAACAGTCCCAACCGTGGAAAAGAGAACCAATATGGTCAGGTCAGGATGACCAGGGGATTTGTTGAGCCTGGATGTGCACGTGATTTATTTTGTAAGGATGGAGGGATGGGGGTATTGTGTAGAAAGGGGGATTTCACAGATGGATGGGAGGGAAAGTACATCAATTGAGAATCTGAGATACAACACCATATTTCTTGTAGGGCTAGGATACTCGTCTATAAATGTGTGATGAACATAACATATTGTGCATCCTTCCTTCTTGATGTCGTCTTCATCTACTTGACTGCCTAAATCACATTGGTCAATGTAATATTTCTTATTTGAGTGAATTTGGTCTCTCCAGCGCCAATAATTACTATTTTACTCCGCGTCTCACAAAGACATGGCGGTTGGAACCAAAAATCTCAAATTTGGACTCAGACCTAGGGACAGATTTCCACCGGTCTAATGTCCATTGCTCGTGTTTCTTGGTCCGAGCAAGTGACTTCTTCTTATTATTATTGGTGTCTTTAAGTAGTGGGTTCTTTGCAGCAATTCGACCATGAAGGCCTGATTCACGCAGTCTCCTCTGAACAGTTGATGTTGACATGTGTTGGTAACTAATGAACTTATCCTCTGCAGCAGAGGAAACCCTGGGTCTTCCTTTCCTGTGGCAGTCCTCATGAGAGACAGTTTCATCATAGCGCTTGATTGAACATTTCTTCAAGTGCAGTCGCAAAAACAAAGTTCTTGACATTTTCCMGATTGACTGACCTTCATGTCTTAAAGTAATGATGGACTGTCATTTCTCTTTGCTTATTTAAGCTGTTCTTGCCATAATATGGACTTGTTTTTTTACCAAATAGGGCTATCTTCTGTATAATACCCCTCCCTCCCCAACTGATTGGCTCAAACGCATTAAGAAGGAAGGAAATTCCACAAATTAACTTTTAACATGGCACATCTGTTAATTGAAATGCATTCCAGGTGACTACCTCATGAAGCTGGTTGAGAGAAGCTGTCATCAAGGCAAAGGGTGGCTACTTTGAAGAATCTCAAATATAAAATATATTTTGATTTGTTAAAAACTTTTTGGGTTATGACATGATTCCATACGTGTTATTTCATAGTTTTGATGTCTTCACTATTATTTTACAATGTAGAAAATAGTACAAATACAGAAAAACACTGGAATGAGTAGGTGTGTCCAAACTTTTGACTGGTACTGTATATAGATGGGTAATGGTCAGATAAGCACCATAAATGTCATATTTGCATATTGCATAGGTCTTAGATGAGAGTTAGGTAACCAAGTCAATGACATCTAAATACCACATGTAAATCTCAGGTAAATTAAAAGGTGAGTTGTCACTTTTTTGACAACATAGGAGATTGTTGACAATATTTGAGTTTTGACAAAGGGCATTCTGAACTGACTCACCTATTATTTTCTCCTGGTATCCCTTGGTGAAGAACTGCATCGCAGTTGCGGCTCTCCACGGAGTTTTGAGAAGTCCCTGTCTTTGCGGGTCTTCCCCGAGTCCCCGGATAATAGTGGTGTAGGCAGCTGCCAGACTAGGCAAGCTCATCTCGTTGTCTTCTATACTTCGGGTGCGCTCATGCTTCCAGTTTTCCACGACTGACGACCCTGTGTGCGAACTCGACTCACCGGCGGTCCCCGTCCCTTGACATCCCACATTCCGGGTGTCTTTTTTTACCAAGCTGTCAAAGTGTCCGTTATTAAGAGAACTTTCGTTTGTAGTCGGTCTACTGTCAGCTTGGTTGTCGTGACTCTGTTTTGAGCGCTCCATAGTTCAGATTTGACGAGAGGTCCCTTCGCGTTCACCTTTTCTCCGACTTGGAAGATGCGCTTTCCAGTGTTCTCGCTTCGCAAACTCAGCTTTGTTTAGGGCGCACCTACCGAGTACACTGTCGGCAGCTGAACGTGTAAAATTATTTGAAACAAGCACGCGTTGGTAGTACCAACTGGCGTTATAAATATATAATCCTTGTGCATTTCTATTGGTCGAGCATTTTGAATACGTCACGTTCTGTCAGTGGTAAACAGATGGATAACATGCACTGCTCGAATTCAGTATGGATCCGATTTATCCCATATTCCCATGCCAATGGTAGCCATGATATTCACTATTAAACAAAATAAAATATAAGCCATCTTGTATTCATATATTAAACAACATTGTCAAAAGTAGACGATTCACATGTCAATCTTTGGAAAAGGTGTATATTTCAATATTGCAGTGTGTTTTTCAAAAAATWAATTTACTAATAGTTAAGAAACCACAGTGAATCACAGGCTACCACACACTTTAGTTTTTGCACTCTGACAAAAGGTGCAAACGAATTTGTGTTTTTAGGGTGACAAACAGCTCTGTTGTACAACAGATCAATAAATATATTTACGAAGGCAGAGGCGTAGGAAGAAATTGCTGTGTTGTTGGGAATAAGTAAAAGTGATTGGGCCAACATTTTCCAGCAAAAATACCCCGACATGTTTAAATGAAAATGTGTGCAATCACATTGCATCATTTAACACCTAACACAGGACACATTTGACCAAAAAACACCACAAATTTCCATTGAAAAACAAGCCTGTTATTGTTTATGTAATAAGGCACGAGTGGGTGTGGTATATGGCCAATATACCATGGCTAAGGGATGTTCTTATGCACGATGCAATGCCTGGATACAGCTCTTAGTCGTAGTATATTGGCCATATACCACAAACCCCCAATGTGCCTTATTGTTATTATAAACTGGTTACCAACGTAATTAGAACAGTAAAAAAAATGTTGCAGCCAATCATCATTCAGGGCTCGAACCACACAGTTTATAATGCCAATTATACAACGGGTGGGTCTAATCCTGAATGCTGATTGGTTAAAAGTACATTCCAGCCAGTGTCTATTCCACAAGTTACCACCGGCTAAATCTATTTACTCTGTTCCATCTGACTGCGCAATCCACTCTCATCAGCCCAGCCAGGCAATTCATAAACTTCATCTCCACTGTAAAAAGCATCTAGACATGTTCTCATTATTGTTTCTTTTAGACTAATATTTCGTTTTCAACAGCAGAGATTTATTTAAACCTTGCAGTCTGTCTCTCTGACATTTGCAACATTGTTTCAAAATTCAAATTCGATCTCCAGCTGTCCCATAGTAATGAACTTGTAGGGGTCGGGAGTCGGGACCAAACAGACAGGTAGGCAACATTTCTTAGCCAGTCAAAATCATGAATCAACTGACATCATTTTTATGGATATATATAAAGATATATCAATTGAAAAAAGGTCAAATGAACCGAAGTGCAGCTAGTTTGCAGTCTTTACTGCTTCAGTTTGAAGTTATTGTGTTAGCTGTGTTGTTGACTAGCTCCTCTGATCAACGCTGAGGTAAAAAGAGTTTCAAGTTGGATATTCAACGGATATTCGCACTTTCAAACCTCAATAGCTTTCAAACCACTTGAGCCACAGACTCCAAATAAGTGTCATGATGTTGGGAAAATTGCGCACAACATTGCACAGGACTTATTTTCACGATTTGGACATTATTTTGCTTTGCAAAGCTAATAAACATGTGGAAATGTGAGCAGAATTTTGTATTCCTAGTTGAATTAGTTAGGGGGTGTAAAAAACGTACAACATTTTTTACAATCAAATTTCAATAGCTCCTTGGTCATGTGACCGACTGGACTCAAACAAGATTCAGAATGTCCAGTGACTACCCTTCTATATTGCACACCCTTTAGTTTGTCCCTTGTCAATCTCAAACGATTTTACATGAATTTTTCCAAATTTCAAATTTTAATAGCTCCTTGGTCATGTGACCTACTGGACTCAAACAAGGTTCGGAAATTACAATCAGAGGCCCTACACCCTTTAGTTTGTCCATTTTCATCTCACACGTTTTTACATACATTTTTCAAATGTTCTCATTTCAGAATGTCCACGGACTGGCGGAGACAGGCGCTGCAAGGCATCCAGTGTGGTAACGCGACAGATCCCGGGGGAAGGGGACAAACTAAAGGGTATGCAATATAGAAGGGGAGTTAGTGGACACTCTGACCCTTGAGGTCAGTAGGTCACATGACCAAGGAGCTATTGAAAAATATAGAAAATTKTTGTAAAATTGTGTGAGATGAAAATGGACAAACAAAAGGGTGTGTGATGTGTAGGCCCACTGAGTGTACATTTTGAACCTTGTTTGAAGTCAGTAGGTCACATGACCAAGGACCTATTGAAATTAGAAAGTTTGAAAAATGTATGTAAAAACGCGTGAGATGAAAATGGACAAACTAAAGGGTGTGCAATGTGTAGGCCCACTGAGTGTACATTCTGAACATTGTTTGAAGTCAGTAGGTCACATGGAATGTCCACAGTGCGAGGTGTTCTACATTGGATGGACAAAGAGATGCCTTCAAGACCGCTTAGCGGAACACAAGTACGCCATACAGGTAGGCAATGAAGACTACCCCATGGCAAGGCACTACAAGTTCTTACACTATGACAACCCTGCCTCCCTACAAGCTATGGGTATTGATCATGTTCCGGCCTCAATTAGAAAAGGGGACCGTCTTAAACAGTTTTTGGATTTACAAACTACAGGCTACTAAGTACCCTGGTTTAAGGGTCGTGATAGGTCCATTTGCTGTCATCTAGTGGACATTTTGCTCTATTGCCCTCAGCTATGTTTGGACTGTTGTTGTCCATGTTTGTTGTGTTCTAGAGTACTATGGAATAGATTGCTTTCCTATTCTTGGCACCTTTCCCAGTCATATTTAAGGTTAGAACTACCTTTCTAGGTGTTCTGATACTTCTAGCTTTGAGTTGACTTTTTTGATAACATATCTACAGTACTTCACTTTTTAATGTGTATAGTATCGCTTACTAGGTGTTGTCCAATGACTTCTGTAACCACTCCCTCTTCAAATCAGGGCTGATTGGAAAAAGCTGTTCAAAAGAGGACATTGCATTATAATTTCTTTGTACTCCCTGACAAAGGCCATGCAGCCAAACCGCGCCAGAGTTTTTAAACTTAGTTTCCATTGAACATGCCATACAAATAAAGACATTTTAATTAATTATATTAAGAGTGCATTGGTCCTCCTTTCTTTTTGATGACCAATTCACCCCTTTTACCAAAGAGCACCTTCTGTCTACCAACATTTACTATTGTGTACCTTAGTAGCACTTCCCTTCATCCTCTTTTCTTCTACAAGTTAATGTATAGGCATTCAGGTGTGAAGTCATGAAATCATTATAAATAAAGCACAGCGGGTTTGAATACACTAGCTCACTTGAATCAGCAAACATATACAGTGCCTTGCAAAAGTATTCATCCCCCTTGGAGTTTTTCCTATTTTGTTGCGTTACAACCTGTCATTTAAATAGATTTTTATTTCGATATCATGTAATGGACATACACAAAATAATCCAAATTGGTGAAGTGAAATGAGAAAAATAACTTGTTTCTAAAAATTCTACAAAATAAAAAACAGAAAAGTGGTGCGTGCATGTGTATTCACCCCCTTTGCTATGAAGCCCCTAAATAAGATCTGGTGCAACCAATTAGCTTCAGAAGTCACATAATTAGTTAAATTAAGTCCACCTGTGTGCAATCTAAGTGTCAAATGATATGTCACATGATCTCAGTATATATATACACCTGCTCTGAAAGGCCCCAGAGTCTGCAACACCACCAAGCAAGCGGCACCATGAAGACCAAGGAGCTCTCCGAACAGGTCAGGGACGAAGTTGTGGAGAAGTACAGATCAGGGTTGGGTTATAAAAAAATATCTGAAACTTTGAACATCCCACGGAGTTTCTGAACCATGCCTTAGGAAGGCCACCAAAAATCCTGACATTTCCATCCCCAGCTACAACATTTTCCGACAAGATAGAACTGCCAAAGGGGGCGGAGTTGCAATCTACTGCAGAGAGCCTGCAGAGTTCTGTCCTACTATCCAGGGCTGTGCCCAAACAATTTGAGTTTCTACTTTTAATAATCCACCTTTCCAGGAACAAGTATCTCACTGTTTGTCACGCCCTGATCTGTTTCCCCTGTCCTTGTGATTGTCTCCACCCCCTCCAGGTGTTGCTGATTTTCCACAGTGTATTTATCCCTGTGTTTCCTGTCTC
This sequence comes from Salvelinus sp. IW2-2015, assembly GCF_002910315.2. Lineage (NCBI taxonomy): Eukaryota > Metazoa > Chordata > Actinopteri > Salmoniformes > Salmonidae > Salvelinus > Salvelinus sp. IW2-2015. The sequence continues at coordinate 35,860 of NW_019942528.1, read as the reverse complement.
TCTGTGCCAGTTCGTCCTGTATGTTTCCAAGTCAACCAGCGGTTTTCCCGTTCTCCTGCTTTTTGCATTCTCCTTTTTCTAGTCCTCCCGGTTTTGACCCTTGCCTGTTTCTGGACTTTACCTGCCTTGACCACAAGCCTGTCTGCCACTCTGTACCTAGTGGACTCTGATCTGCTATTGACCAGATCAGATGGCCTGTCCACGACCATTCATTCTCTTGCCTACCCCTTTGGATTAATAAACATTGTAAGACCTTGTGCCGTGATACCGTTGCCGCTTGTTATAGACCCCCCCTCAGCCCCCAGCTGTGCCCTTATCTTCAGAGTTCGTACTGTTGTGACCTACACTGGGATATGCTTAACACCCCGTCCACCCTACAATCTAAGCTAGATGCCCTCAATCTCATAAATTATCAAGGAACCTACCAGGTACAACCGCAACTCCGTAACCATGGGCACTCGCTTAGATATCATCCTGACCAACTTGCCCTCTAAATACACCCCTGCTGTCTTCAACCAGGATCTCAGCGATCATTGCCTCATTGCCTGCGTCCGTAATGGGTCCGCGGTCAAACGATCACCCCTCATCACTGTCAAACGCTCCCTAAAACACTTCAGCGAGCAGGCCTTTCTAATCGACCTGGCCCGGGTAACCTGGAAGGATATTGACATCATCCCGTCAGAGAATGCCTGGTTGCTCTTTAACCTCTCTGATATCATTGGGACGCTAGCGTCCCACCTCGACAACAGCCAGTGAAATTGCAGGGTGCCAAATTCAAACAGAAATCCCATAATTTAAATTCCTCAAACATACAAGTATTATACACCATTTTAAAGAAACTTCTTGTTCTTCAAAAAGGCTTTACGGTGAAAGCACACCATGTGATTATGTTAGGACAACGCCTAGCCACAACACCATACAGACATTTTCCAGCCAAGGAGGACTCACAAAAGTCAGAAATAGCAATTAAATTAATCACTTACCTTTGATCTTCATCTGGTGGCACTCCCAGGACTCCATGTTACACAATAAATGTTTGATAATGTCCCTCTTTATGTCCAAAAACCTCCGTTATGATGGTGCGTTTAGTTCACTAATCCAAAGGCACAAAGTGCGCTCTCAACATCCAGACGAAAAGTAAAAAAAATACAATAAAAGTTAGTAGAAACATGTCAAACGATGTTTAAAATCAATCCTCACGTTGTTTATGTCATGAATAATCAATATTTCAACCGGACAAAAGCTTCGTCAATAGAAAAGGAGAAACAAGAAAGGCGTGCTCCCGCTCACGCGCTGGGCTCATGTCTGGAAATGTCCACTGTCCATTCATTGAAAGTGCTGTATCTCCCTAATTTTTCAGAGTAAAAGCCTGAAACAATGCCTGAAGACTGGCCACATGTAGAAGAAGCCATAGACTGTGAACTGGGTCTTTGTCTTTGTATGGTGGATAGACTTTCAATGGGAAAACAGCCTTTCAAAATAATAGTACTTCCTGGATGGATTTTCCTCAGGTTTTTGCCTGCCATATCAGTTCTGTTATACTCAGACATTATTTTAACAGTTTTGGAAACTTTAGAGTTTTCTATCCAAATCTACCAATTATATGCATATCCTAGCTTCTGGGCCTGAGTAGTAGGCAGTTTAATTTGGGCACGCGTTTCATCCAAAATTCCGAATGCTGCCCCCTACCCTAGTGAAGTTAAAAGTGCTTTCCTCACCATCTTAAATAAGCATGCCCCATTCAAAAAATGTAGAACTAAGAACAGATATAGCCCTTGGTTCAACCCAGACTTGACTGCCCTTGACCATACACAGGTGAAGGCTAGCCTTATCAAAAATAAATTTGCAACCTGTAGCACTAATTCCAAAAAGTTTTGGGACAAGTCCATGGAGAATAACAGCACCTCTTCCCATCTGCCCACTGCACTGAGGCTAGGAAACACTGTCACCACCGATGAAGTTATCGTAGATTTAAATAAGCATTGCTCTACGGCTGGCCATGCTTTCCACCTGGCTACCCCTACCCCGGCCAACAGCTCTGCACCCCCTGCAGCTATCCTATCCTATCAATCCTTGAATTCGGCGACATCATTTACAAAATAGCCTCCAACACTCTACTCAGCAAATTGGATGCAGTCTACCACAGTGCCATCCGTTTTGTCACCAAAGCCCCATATACTACCCACCACTGTGACCTGTATGCTCTCGTTGGCTGGCCCCCTCGCTTCATATTCGTCACCAAACCCACTGGCTCCAGGTCATCTATAAGTCTTGCTAGGTAACGCCCCGCCTTATCTCAGCTCACTGGTCACCATAGCAACACCCACCCATAGCACGCTCTCCAGCATGTATATTTCACTGTTCATCCCCAAAGCCAACTCCTCCTTTGGCCGCCTTTCCTTCCAGTTCTCTGCTGCCAATGACTGGAATGAATTGCAAAAATTACTGACGCTGGAGTCATAAATCTCCCGCTCTAACTTTAAGCATCAGCTGTCAGAGCAGCTTACCGATCACTGTACCTGTACACAGCCAATCTGTAAATAGCACACCCAACTACCTCATCCCCATATTGTTATTTATCATCTTGCTCTTTTGCACCCCAGTATCTCTACTTGCACATCATCATCTGCACATCTATCACTCCAGTGTTAATGCTAAATTGTAATCATTTCGCCTCTATGGCCTATTTATTGCCCTACCTCCCTAATCTTTTACATTTGCACACACTGTACGTAGATTTTTCTATTGTTATTGACTGCATGTTTGTTTGTGTAATTCTCTGTTTTTGTAGCACTGCTTTGCTTTCTCTTGGCCAGGATGCAGTTGTAAATGAGAACTTGTTCTCAAGTGGCCTACCTGGTTAAATAAAGGTGAAATAAATAAATAAATGGTTTTATGTATTAGTTGTATTTTTTATGTTTTAACTGTATACGCAAACGCAAATCTAACTGCGATAACTCTAGCCTGTCAAGCCTATATGGTTGCTATTAGCTTAGAGGCTACCATTAGCTGGCTCTGTATTGAGATGGCTGTACTGGTTTATTGTTCATTTAGCTATTTAAATACATTTTTTTTATTGAAACTGTGCATGAGGTTAAGATAAATACTTGGAAGGTATATTTTTAAATACAAGTCATTGTATTAGCTAAATCAAATCACATTTATTGGTCACATACTGTATACATATTAGATGTTATTGCGGGTGTAGCGAAATGCTTGTGTTCCTAGCGCCAACAGTGCAGTAGTATCTAACAATTCACAACAATACACACCAATCTAAAAAGGAATTAAGAAATAAATATTAGGACGAGCAATGTCAGAGTGGCAATGACTAAAATACAGTATATACAGTACATATGAAATGGGTAAAACAATATGTAAACATTATTAAAGTGACCAGTGTTCCACGTCTATGTACATAGGACAGTAGCCTCTAAGTTGCCGTGTTAAGTAATCGGGTGGAAGCCGGCTACTGATGGCTATTTAAGTCTGATGGCGTTGAGAAAGAAGCAGTTTTTCAGTCTCTCGATCCTAGCTTCGATGAACCTGTACTGACCTTGCCTTCTGGGGTGGCAGCGTAGCCTAGTGGTTAGAGCGTTGGACTAGTAACCAAGAGGTTGCAAGTTCAAATCCCCAAGCTGACAAGGTACAAATATGATGTTCTGCCCCTGAACAAGGCAGTTAACCCACTGTTCCTAGGCTGTCATTGAAAACAAGAATTTGTTCTCCTAATTAAATAAAGATAAAATAGCAGGGTGAACAGGCTTTGGCTGGGGTGGTTGTCCTTGATGATCTTCCTGGGGTGCTCTAGGTGTCCTGGAGGGCAGGCAGTGTGTCCCCGGTGTTAGGCAGACCGCACCACCCTCTGGAGAGCCCTGCGGTTGCGGGTGGTGCAGTTGCCGTACCAGGTGGCAATACAGCCCGACAGGATGCTCTCTGTAAAAGTTTGAGGGTCTTAGGGGCCAAGCTGACTTTCTTCAGCCTCCTGAGGTTGAAGAGGCCACACTGTCTGTGTGGATGGACCATTTCAGATTGTCAGTGATATGTACGCTGAGGAACTTGAAGCTTTTCACCTTCCCCACTTCGATCCCGTCAATGTGGATAGGGGAGTGTCTGCTGTCTCCTGAAGTCCACGATCGGCTCCTTCATTTTGTTGACGTTGAGGGAGAGGTTATTTTCCTGGCACCGCTCAGGGCTCTCACTCCCTCCCTGTAGGCTGTCTCGTCATTGTTGGTAATCAGGGCTACTACTGTTGTGTCGTATGGAAACTTGATGATTGAGTTGGAGGCGTGTGTGGCCACGCAATCATGGGTGATCAGGGAGTTGTCATGACGTTGGCCTGTGGGTAAGGTTTATGACCCCCCCATAAATACCTTTCTCCCTTCCCTCTCTCTCTGACTCTACTGAAGGACTCTTGAATAGCCTTTGTTAAACAGAGTCTGGGAATATCAAACAAGTGGGGGGAAAGGAACCATATTTTGGTAATAGAACCAGTTGAAAATATGCGTTGGTACTTAATGAATATGATGTCAGTTCGGTTGTCATCTGAGACATTATGACTGATAACAGGATGACATAAAGTGTATCTGGGAAAGTCTACACATTCTAGTTATCAGATTCATATGGAATTGTTGTGCAATTTAAATGTTTGAATATGAAACTATTTGTGAAAAGATTAAATGTAATTGTAGCTTCCAAATGAGAGAATTGGGTTTTCATAAGGTTAGAGCCCTGCGCTATCAGTGGCCCGCCCCTGTGAAGAGACATTGGTTATAAACTATGAAACACACCCTTCTCTCCCTCCACTATATAAGTCCTTGACAAATGTAACCTTCGGCCTCTGCGTTAAAAGGGAGAATAACTTTCTGTTCGGGGTACATTAGGGGGATGGTCCGATGTCAGAAGGATTCAGATAACTACAGAACTAAGCCGACCTCGGCGTGAGCTTTGGTGGCGAATGGTATGAACTTCGAACTCTTATTCACTACAGAAGGGATACCTCCTAGCCGTTGAGTTAGCAGCGGCCGTTGTAAACGTGGGCTAGGAAAGGACGGACAACGTATCCAGTCTAACACACAACGGCGATACTACAACGTATCCAATGTACCACCAGAGACATTCTTCCGAGGACAGGAAGATCTCTGTTGGCCAATACGGCCAGCATCTACGACCAACCTACCGAAGCGCAGCGCAGCTCAGAGTAAATATTTATTGCATTTTCCTTTTCCAAATGGGCGGTAATTTAGAATGCATAAGAAACTGTATTTACGATAGCATAGCCTCTCCCTTTGTTCCTCAGTCTTCCCYCTCTTTCACTCAAACCCAATCCCCCTTTCCTTTGTGTAACCAGCCGTCATGTCGGCTCCGTCCACCAGGGTGGTTTTCTGTATGACATAATTTGCATTCTGTGTATATGTAATTCTGTGTGATTAGTTAGATATTTAGTAAATAAATAATTTAACCCAATTTTGTATTGCTGATTCAACTTGTTAGCCAGGGTTCGTGAAAACCAAGAATTTACAACTTTCAGATGAGACTGAAATAAGGTGGCAATTAATATTGACTGCTATTGATATAAAATATTACTAGGTCTTTAAGAGTTTCTTCGGAAGATAACAGCTCTATAAACACTCTTTCGTGGTGCCCCGACTTTCTAGTTAATTACATTTACACGATTAGCTCAATCAGGTAATATTAATTACAGAGAAAGGATGTTTTAGAATAGCATGTCATATCCCTTAATCCGCCATAGCCAAAGACACGACAGAGTACAGGAGGGGGATGAGCATGCACCCTTGTGGGGCCCCTGCGTTGAGGATCAGTGTAGTGGAGATGTTGTTTCCTACCTTCACCACTTGGGGGCGGCCCGTCAGGAAGTCCAGGACCCAGTTACACAGGGTGGGTTTCAGATCCAGGGCCCTGAGCGTTGAAGGCTGAGCTATAGTCAATGAACAGCATTCTTTCATTGGTATTCCTCTTGTCCAGATGGGATAGGGCAGTGTGCAGTCATGTCGGCCACGGAGAACGACAGCCCACAGTCCTTGGGAGTGGGCCGCGCCGGTGGCACTGTGTTATCCTCAAAGCGGGCAAAGCTTGTCCAGGAGCAAGACGTCGGTATACACGACGTGGCTGGTTTTCCCTTTGTAGTCTGTGATTGTCTGTAGACCCTGCCACATAGGTCTCGTGTCTGAGCCGTTGAATTGCGACTCCACTTAGTCTCTGTACTAACGCTTTGCCTGTTTGTTTGCCTTACTGAGTGAATGACTACACTGTTTGAATTCGACCCTATTCTGAGTCACCTTGCTGTGGTTAAATGCGGTGGTTTGCACTTTCAGGTTTGCTGAAAGTTGCCATCTATCCATGGTTTTTGGTTTGGGCAAGTTTTAACAGTCACAGTTGGAACATCCCCTATACACCTCCTGATGGGTACTTCCTGTTTTTTTTGTTTCTGCCTATGGGAAGGGAGGCGCAGGATGGAGTCGTGATCTAATTTTATGAAAGGGAGGGCGGGGGAGTGCCTTGTAGCCATCCCAGAAAGGAGAGTAACAATGATCGAGAGTTTATGAAGCGTGAGTACTGCAGGCAATCTGTTGATAGAATTTCGGTAGCATTTTCCTCAAATCTGATTTGTTAAAATCACCAGCTACAATCAATGCGGCCTCAGGAGATGTGGTTTACAGTTTGCACAAAGTCCAGTGTAGTTCCTTGAGGTCRGTCGTGGTATCGGCTTGAGGCGGAATATACTCGGCTGTGACTATAACCGAAGAGAATTCTCTTGGGAGGTGCACCCAGCGGGGGCCCCAGGACCGAGTTTGCGAAACCCTGCTGTAGATGTCGACATGTTGCTGAAAAACAACCTGAGTGGTGTATATACAGAGATTTGTATAGACCTTAGAATTACTAGAAGGGGTATAGGCTCTTAGAACATGGCTAGTAGGGGCTCTGCCTTGGGTGTGAGGAGCGTTCTCAGGCTCAATAGTTCGAAGAACATCCAATAACACTGGATAATTTTTGGGAGGTCTCCATCTCAGAATGCACATACTATAAGGATAACAGGCGTTGTGTCGGAGATGCGTCGCCTGTGAAAGAGGGTTACTTGCTGTTACACTGTTTCGGATGGGAATGTCCGTTCTTCTCATTCTAATTCTATGCGACAATGGCTGTGGTACAGTACCAGTCAAAAGTTTGGACACTTACTCATTACAGGATTTTTCTTTATTTTGAATATTTTCTACATTGTAGAATAATAGTGAAGACATCACAACTATGAAATAACACATTGAATCATGTAGTAACCAAAAAKGTGTTAAACAAATCAAAATATGTTATATTTGAGATTCTTCAAAGTAGCCACCCTTTGCCTTGATGAAAGCTTTGCACATCTTCAGACCTAACTAAATTGTAAATATCTGGCTGTGTCATTATGACTTTGGATAAGTATTTATGACACTTAAGTTATTTCATTTAAACAATTCTAGGTGGCAAAGCTAAAAGGGGAGATGATAGGGCGAAAAAATTAAGATTGGATCCTGAAAAAGTGGCCGCAATAACTGGTGAGTAGGTTTTTGTTCACCGATTGCAAATGAGCATTTTACAGTGTTGTCATGATATTTAAAAAATAATATTATGACTCATGGCATGTTGACTTCATTCATCTCCAAACTGCACGCTGAGACTGGTATTCATTCAAATGGTATTCATGAGTTCATCTGACTCTCAGTATCCCTTTAAAAATGAATACCCCAAAACAGGGTTAGTTCACTTTAAAAATAATGTATAGTCAGTTGGCTAACAAAAACACTGTGGGTGGTGGGGGCAATTAGACAAAGTTCCATGTTAGTGGCAAAATCCCCTCAAGTTAATAGTGGCTATTTAAACAACCCTAAACCATGGATTACAGTTTCTCCTGGCCCATAGACTACTTTCAGAGCAAGGAACCAGCAGACTGGCTATAAGCTGTAAAAAAAGTGAACTATCCCTTAATTGAATTTACAAATCAATCATTGCAAATAGGGAATTAAAGGTCAATGATTTCTTATTAAACTGAATCTGATAAGCTTTTCACAAGTTTTCCCGTGCCTCAGCTGGCATAACAGGTTCTCGCGCATCAGCAGGGGTGACCGGTCCGCTCCTGATCCCCGGGTTCGTCCCCTTTGACGGCGTCCTGCGGCTGGAGCTGCGTGTCGGGGAGGGGGTACTGTTACGTATACTCCCTCTCCGGCCTCTAGGCCATCAGGCGGCTGATTATCCCGCACACCTGTCACCCTCGTCTTGTGCACCTGCGCCTCATGATACTCACCTGGACTCCATCCCCTCCTTGATTATCTTCCCTATATCTGTCACTTCCCATGGTTCTTTCCTCAGGTGTTATTGACTGACTCTGTTTCAGTTTCATGTCTGTGCGTTGTTTGTGTTTCTTGTTTTGTATTATGTTTTCATTTATTTATTAAATGATTCACTCCCTGAACTTGCTTCCCGACTCCCAGCGCACACGTTACAGCCAGCCTGATTGGGTGGGGCAATATTCAATCTGGTATGGCCTAGCTTCACCTCTGTTTGAAAGGACTTTTATAAAACAATTATGAATAATGCATTATGTAGGTTGTTATGTTATGTTTATGTGTTTTTTAGACATCAAAATAGGGAGCGGCAACTGAAGGTGTTTTCCCTCATTCAACTTTTTCACTCCGGACGCTTTATCTGGACATGGTTCGTCAGCACTAACAACAGCCGAAGCTAAGTAGTAACATTAACATTATGTCTTCTAATTGCAGTCGCTGTACTCATAATATACAGGAGAACGATCGCCTTACGGCGAGGATAGCTGTGCTGCAAGCCCAGCTTCAGACGCAATCGTTAGGCAAGGGTAATTTCAGTGTAGGAAAGGATGAAACAGCGTCTGTGCCACCAGTAAGTACAGAWAGTAGTATAAACCCCCCCGCACAGTCCCCACAGCCGGACAACTTTCTCATGGCTTCTGGAGGGAAATGCTGTAGGAATGCTCAACTGGTGTCGCTCATTCAGCCGACAGAAACTTTCAACCAGTTTTCCATTAGTAGCGAGTCGGAGTCTGAGGCCGAGTCTTCTCTTGTCTCTACTCCTCCCGTTACGGGGTCTGAGACGCCGAAGGCTCCACCATTAGCTCTGACAAATTGAAAACCCTAGTCATTGGCGACTCCATTACCAGCAGTATTAGACTTAAAACGAATCACCCAGCGATCATACACTGTTTACCAGGGGGCAGGGCTACCGACGTTAAGGCTAATCTGAAGATGGTGCTGGCTAAAGCTAAAACTGCGAGTGTAGAGAGTATAGAGATATTGTTATCCACGTCGCACCAACGATGTTAGGATGAAACAGTCAGAGGTCGCCAAGCGCAACATAGCTTCAGCGTGTAAATCAGCTAGAAAGATGTGTCGGCATCGAGTAATTGTCTCTGGCCCCCTCCCAGTTAGGGGGAGTGACGAGCTCTACAGCAGAGTCTCACAACTCAATCGCTGGTTGAAAACTGTTTTCTGCCCCTCCCAAAAGATAGAATTTGTAGATAAGTGGACCTTTTCTGGGACTCAGCCACAAACAGGACCAAGCCTGACCTGCTGAGGAGTGACGGACTCCATCCTAGCTGGAGGAGTGCTCTCATCTTATCTACCAAACATAGATAGGGCTCTAACTCCCCTAGCCTCCACAATGAAATAGGGTGCAGGCCAGGAAGCAGGCTGTTAGCCAACCTGCCAGCTTAGTGGAGTCTGCCATCGCATAGTGTCGTGTCTTTGCTATCGTTAAATTGAAGACTTATAGTTTTTATCATATTCCTATAATTAGGGATTACGCGATCACTTGAGTAATAACGTAATTAATTAACTATGAATTCGAGGGCACCAGGGAAAGTTATTAGATTACAAAGTTATAATTCCCAATATAACCTTTCAGATATTTTCAAATCTGATCAATGGTCTTCTAATTAATGATTTATTTACTCTACCTTACGTCAGTTTCATTCCAAACGTCGTAAATCGTTGATTGCACGAACCCAGTCTTCACTATGAGTCATCCATACATCAATTGTCTTAAATCATATTTATTACTAACTAATTAATTCACAGAAATGCATAAACAAACAAACAACCTTAAAATAGTTACATGAAATGATAGGAAAATATGCCCTAGTGGGCTAAACCGGCATGGCGGCTGTTAGACAAAGGGAAAGTTGCGTTCGACTAAGATTCATCACTACAGAGTCCATAATTATAACAATTGGACATGCTAATCCTTACACATGAACGCTCACTCATTCGGGCACAATTGCAATCAATATATATATAGTTTTGCTCGGTGTGTTGTCTTGATCGTTGGAGAGAAGTTCGTTTCGGTTATTGTGGATTGTTCAGAGTGTCATTCGTTATAGAATGGATGTTTCGGCGGTTGTCTTTTCTTCGCTTTCACTGTACCGAATTACTAGCTGCAGACTAGTAGTCAATATCAAAACTTGTATTATTGGTATAAAGAGTTTTAACCACGTGGTATAGATAGTAATTCTACTCAACCTTCGTTCTCCTCCTTGGAGGAATAACATGGTCTGAATGGTAATTTCCTAAGAGTTGGTGTCACGTTCCTGACCTGTTTTCTGTTGTTTTTTATGTGTTAAGTCGGTCAGGGCGTGAGTGTGGTGGGGCTTTTCTATGTTATGTGTTTCTATGTTGGTAAATGGGTGACCTGATATGGTTCTCAATGAGAGGCAGGTGGTTTTCATCTCCTCTGATTGAGAACCATATTAAGGTAGGTGGTTTTCACATTGTTTGTCGTGGGTGGTTGTCTCCTGTGTCTGTGTTTGTCGCGCCACACGGGACTGTCCTCGGTTTTGTTTGTACGTTCGTTTCTTTTGTGTAGTCATTTTCCTGTTCGTGAGTTCTTCGTTGTATGTAAGTTCGCATGTCCAGGTCTGTCTACGTCGTTTGTTTATTTTGTTAGTTATTCAAGTATAGTTCGTTTTTGTCTTGTTCAATAAATTCATTATGTCCTTATGACAACGCTGCGTTTTGGTTCAATCCATGCTCAGGAGGAGGAAGATGAAGAAGAATGTTACAGAACACCCACAAACCCGGACCAAGCAGCGGGACTACGAGCAGCGACCAAGTAATCAGACTCGTGGACTTGGAGGAAGTAATGGAGGAAAAGGAACTGGGCTCACATTGGGAATATCGCCGCGCTCGTGAGGAGATGGAGGCAGCGAGAGCCCAAGAGCGGTGGTATGAGGAGGCAGCAAGGAGACGTGGCTGGAAGCCCGAAAGGAAACCCCAACTTCTTTGGGGGGGGGCTAAAGAGGTAGTGGGCGCGAGGGCAGTAGGAGACCTGCGCCCACTTCCCAGGCTAACCGTGGAGAGCGGGAGTACGGGCAGACACCGTGTTACGCAGTAGAGCGCACGGTGTCTCCTGTACGTGTTCATAGCCGGTGCGGGTTATTCCCTCCCCGCACTGGTAGGGCTAGATTGGGCATTGAGCCAGGTGTCATGAAGCCGGCTCAACGCGTCTGGTCTCCAGTGCGTCTCCTCGGGCCGGCATACATGGCACCAGCCTTACGCATGGTGTCCCCGTTCGCCTACATAGCCGGTGCGGGTTATTCCACCCTCCCGCACTGGTCGGGCGACGGGGAGCATTCAACCAGGTAAGGTTGGCAGGCTCAATGCTCAAGGGAGCCAGTACGCCTGCACGGTCCGGTATTTCCGGCGCCACCTCCCCCCCCAGCCTAGTACCACCAGTGCCTACACCACGCACCAGGCTTCCAGTGCGTTTCCAGAGCCCTGTTCCTCCTCCACGCACTCTCCCTATGGTGCGTGTCTCAGCCCAGTGCCTCCAGTTCCGGCACCACGCACTAAGCCACCTGTGCGTCTCCAGACCCTGTACACACTGTTCCTTCTCCCCGTACTCGTCCTGATGTGCGTGCCCTCAGCCCGGTGCCACCAGTGCCGGTACCACGCACCAGGTCCATAGTACGTTTTTGAGAGTCCAGTGTGCCCTGTCCTGCTCCCCGCACTAGCCTGAAGGTGCATGTCCTTAGCCCGGTGCCTCCAGTTCCGGCACCACACACAGGCCTACAGTGCGCCTCATCCGGCCAGAGCCATCCGTCTGCACAATGCCATCTGAGCCATCCGTCTGCCCAGTGCCATCTGAGCCATCCGTCTCTCCAGCGCCATCTGAGCCATCCGTCTCCCAGCGCCATCTGAGCCATCCGTCTGCCAGTGCCGTCTGAGCCATCGTCTGTCCGAGCCATTAGAGCCGCCCGTCTGTCCCGAGCCGTCAGAGCCGTTAGTCAGTCAGGAGCCGCTAGAGCCATTCGTCAGTCAGGATCTGCCAGAGCCGCCAACCAGACAGGATTGCCAGAGCCGCAACCAGACAGGATCTGCCAGAGCCGCCAACCAGACAGGATCTGCCAGAGTCGCCAACCAGATAGGATCTGCCAGAGCGCTCAGTGAGCCATGAGCGGCCAGAGCCGTCAGCGAGCCATGAGCGTCCAGAAGCCGTCAGCCAGGCATGAGCGTCAGACCCGTCAGCCAGCCATGAGCGTCAAGAGCCCGTCAGCCAGCCATGAGCGTCCAGAGCCGTCAGCCAGCCATGAGCGTCCAGAGCCGTCAGCCAGCCATGAGCGTCCAGAGCCGTCAGCCAGCCATGAGCGTCCAAAGCCGTCAGCCAGCCATGAGCGTCCAGAGCCGTCAGCTAGCATGAGCGTCCAGAGCCGTCAGCTAGCCATGAGCTGCCCCTCAGCCCGGAGCTGCCATTAATCCAGAACTGCCCCTCAGTCCAGAGCTGTCTCTCTGTCCGGAGCTGCCCTTCAGTCCGGAGTTGCCCTCTACCTGAGCTACCTCTCTATCCTGAGCTACCTCTCTGTCCTGAGCTACCTCTCTGTCCTGAGCTACCTCTCTGTCCTGAGCTCACTCATTCCGGTGCTGCCCTTAATACAGTGGGGTTTATTGAGGGTGGTCATTCGGAGGGGAAGACGGAAGCTGGGATTGACTATGGTGGGGTGGGGACCTCGTCCAGAGCCTGAGCCACCACCGTGGTCAGATCCCCACCCAGACCCTCCCCTAGACTTTTGGTGGTGCGTCCGGAGTACGCACCTTGAGGGGGGGGGTTATGTCACGTTCCTGACCTGTTTTTGTTGTTTTTGTATGTGTTAAGTCGGTCAGGGCGTGAGTGTGGGTGGGCATTTCTATGTTATGTGTTTCTATGTTGGTAAAATGGGTGACCTGATATGGTTCTCAATTAGAGGCAGGTGGTTTTCATCTCCTCTGATTGAGAACCATATTAAGGTAGGTGGTTT